>NC_092776.1:45461677-45761677 GCF_047496795.1 Chiloscyllium punctatum | reverse complement strand
TGATGCTGGTCAATTGTGTCAGAGACATTTTCAATAAAATAATGGAAGTAGAGTGATTGTAGATTTCTAGTTTAAGAGTTATTTTCTTTCTCTTTCTTTCTGCTTCCTAAGATAATACCTATTGGCTCCATGACTATTGAAACCCCTTACTTCCACATATGATGGGATACTAATTTCAGGCATTTTCAGATTTCACGTTTTCAGCAAACAAGCTTCATGATGACAGGGCAGGTTCAGAAAGTGATTATTACGTGAACAGAATGCATGTATTGAGATAAAGAACAATCATGTCACATTCAGAACTTGGTTGCACAGCATCAGCATGGATTTTTACCAAGCTGGAGTGATTTGAAAACTATGTAAATATGGTGGACAGGATATGATTCTGAGATTCCTACCCTATTCCCATGTCCAGCTGTTTTCACCAATGTGGCACAAGGATGCAGTAGCCATCCTCTGTCCTTCAACACTTCCCCTTGGTGGCTTCATTGGGTGCCGTTTAACTCTGCAACCACAATTTCAGTGGAGTTGAGCCCCTCTGATATATGGACATGGGTTACAACCTGTCAGAGGAATTGTGAACTAGTGGGACCAACAGATTCAAGTTATAAAAACAGAAAAACAAAGCATTCAGGAAATATATTGACCTCTTCTAATGAAACTGTAATCAATCACAGCCCTATATACCTTCAAAGTCAGATGTTTTTATTCACCCATATCGTTGAATTCTGCATATGTATAATAATGGATTTTTAAAAATACACACAGTAAAAATACTCTTCAAAGTAACAACAAGCCTAGAAGGTAAAAGAAATATTAATCAAGCAACGAATTTCTTCCCCTCTGCAGTTGTATAATGATTTAGGTGCATGAGTTATTATCAGAACTCAGTCAAACATTCATAATGAGACTACCTATTTAGTCTATTTTGTTCATACACTTGTTTTTACAGCTGCCTTGAGCAGTGAAAACTTGATGCCTTGCATGATATTACCTTGTAATACCTTGAGTTATTGAAATTATCCTTAGCAAAAACGAAGTTTTTTGTGTGTTAGTTTCAGGATGATTTCATGAATTTGCCAGAGTTACCAACAACTCATCAGTTCCATACAAAGTGGATATTAGAAGAGTTAGTGGAGAGGACGTATGGGAACATTTGGGGCATGGCGGGGGTATATGAGATGTGAGGAGGAATGGAAAGAGAATGGGGACATGGACACTGGGGGAGGGTTGTTCTCATGTTTGCCTTTACAGGGTTACCTCTTATTTTTAAAAGTGTGTCCCCTAGGTATAAATCTCATCCACAAGGGGTAACATCCAGCCAATATCCAACCTACCAAGGATATTATGTATTTTAATAAGATCACCTGTCCTTCTACTAAACATTGACCACCAATTTTCATCTCATATGACAGAAGTTGCTAGAAAAGCTCAGCAGGTCTAGTAACACGCATGAAGAGAAATCAGAGTTAATGTTTTGGGTTCGGTGACCCTTCGTCAGAGTTCTGAGGAAGAGTCACGAACCTGAAACATTAACACTGAATTCTCTTCACAGATGCAGCTAGACCTGCTGAACTTTTCCAGCAACTTCTGTTTTCCTTTGATTTACAGCTTCAGCAGTTTTTTTTCCACAGTTTTCTGGCCCAATATATCCTATCTAAAGTATGATGTCCAGAATTGCTTGCCATACTCCACTTATGATCTAGTTATGACCTTTTATAGCTGGAGCAAAACCTGTTTCCCTTTAAACACTTGTGTCAAATCTTATTAAATGCCTTCAGGAAGCCTATTACAAGTTACTTTCATAGATATTGTTTCATTTACTATTTGTTACTTTCTCAAAACATTAAACTGATTTTGTTGCATATGATGTACCTTTAATTCGAGTTGGCTCACTCTAATCAGCTTAAATTTTTGTGTATCATTGTCCTGAATTATAAATTCCAAAAATTCTCCCAAGGCAGATGTTAAACTATTGGGTCTTCAATCTGTTAAACTATATTCAAATCTCTAATGCAACCAATTTATTTCTCATACTCCATGCATTAGTATATAAAACTATTGTTTTGACAAGGGACCCTGACTTGTGATTTCACTCCAATTCTGCCTTTCTCACATTGTAACAGGTTTCCTATATGATACTTCTGCTGTAACAATTTTAGTGACTTCAGTATTCCCTTCACTATATCATTTTTGTCTCTTGAACTATGATATTATTCCTTCTTAAAATTATCATTTTTATTATTGGCTCTTACTGTGCCTTTCCCACACTCATTATTATAACAAAGCCCCTTTCTCACACTAATTCTCTTTGGAACTGATCTCAGGTGATATATCACCGCTATCTTTGTAATGCTGCCAGAACTCTGAAATTCAACCCCACCTCACACAACGTTTTTAGTTTATTTTACATTTAATCACAAGATATGGGTATCATTGGCTCAACCAGCACTTTTTGCCCATTTCTAACTACTCTGGAACATGCGGGCAATGTTGTTTCTGTGTATCTGCTGCTCTCGTCCTTCTAGACGGGAATGGTTATGCATTTGGGAGGTGTAATGAAAACAGCCTTGATGAGTTGTTGCAGTTACATTGCATCTTGTCAATGATACACACTGCTACGACCATCAAGTTCAGTTCCTGGTCAATGATAATCCCCACATTGTTGATCATGTGCAATTTAGCAATGGCAATGTCATTGAAAGTCAACAGTTATGGTTGAACTTTCTCTTGTTAGAAACGGTCATTGGGACTGTGATGATTGCCCGCCAATCACTACAATTATTTTGCTTTGTGCTCAGTGTAACACTGCTTTTCGTCAAATCTTTTATGCCCTTTGACAGCTAGCAAATAGCTTGTGTACTAATTCTGAGACCACCACTGTTGAAGTTTCGCTTTCTAATTTATCTCCTAACTTTTGATATTCTATCAGAATAAATTACTCAATTTATTCCATTATCATTAGACCTGACAAAAATTGAATATTGCTCTGGTTTTTCAAATTACTTTCCAGCCACATTGACATATCCCCTGCTGAGGCTCTCAGTCATAGCTACTGAAAATGCCAACCATCTCACTAATGATGGAATCCTCTAGAAATACTATTTTCTGTTTTGCTCATCCTCCCTTGACTCCACCAAACCCCATCTTGGGCACCCTGCTGCTTCATGATGTTGAGGTCAGCATTGTGACTTCTTTCCCCCACAATCATCTTGCTTACCCTGACAAATATCAAGTACTTGTACCTATTGGAAAGGGCAGTGTCTTTAGGATCTACTCCTCTATCGTCCCCTTGGTTTACCTTAACCCAGGGCATCAATGTGGACTTCAATAGTTTCCTCATTTCCCCTTCCCCCACTTCACCCTAGTTCCAATCTTCCAGCTCAGCACTGTCCCCATGACTTGTCCTACCTGCCTATCTTCTTTTCCACCTATCCACTCCACTCTCCTCCCTGACCTATCACCTTCATCCCCTCCTCCACACACCCATTGTACTCTATGCTACTTTCTCCCCACCCCCACCCTCCTCTAGCTTATCTCTCCACCCTTCAGGCTCTCTGTCTTTATTCCTGATGAAGGGCTTTTGCCCGAAACGTTGATTTTACTGCTCCTCGGATGCTGCCTGAACTGCTGTGCTCTTCCAGCACCACTAATCCTTACCCTGCTAACAGTCAGTCTCTCAAATAAAACAAAAGAACTGTAGATGCTGGAAATCTCAAAAAACAAATCAAAACTGCTGGAGAAGTATCTTCCTGAAGAATGGTCACTGGATCCAAAATGTTAACTCTGCTTTTTCTCTACAGATGCTGCCAGGCCTGCTGAGTTTCTCCAGCAATTTTTATTTTTGTAACAGTCAGATGCTTGCCTTCCTTTGCTTGTGCTAATATCAAAGTTGTGACTGTATTCCTGGCAAAATCTATCCAGAAATTCCTAGCCTCTTATATATTAAAACATTTTGAACTCAAATGATTTTCAGCTGGGGTACATCAAATCAGTGATATTTACTACAGATTTTGCTTTCTAGGTCAGGCACAGTGTTCACAAACTCTCATATAATAGTTACAGTACAGCCTGCACTGTAATTTCAGAGGGAGTGGGGTTGCTATAATTTTATTCTTTAATTCTTCAAGAAATCAAATTACTTGTTCACTTGACATTTTGTCGATAGATTTAGCATAATTTAGGATAATTTGTGACTAACATGCAAAATGCTATGCAAAAGTGCGAAATGTTAATTGAGAAATTTTATCAGAATGAAATGACTTGTAAGTGAAATGTATATCCAAGTGACTGATATAACAGTTTTGTGTTTTAATTAAAAGAACAATTCTCCCTTACTAATTAAAAATCTCTATCTCAGCCTTGAATATACTTAATTACACAGCCCTGACAGCCCTCTGTGATATGAAATTCCATCAAATCACTCCTCGAAGACAGAAGAAATTCCTCCTCATCTCTATCTTCAAAAGGGCAACCCCTTACTCTGGTATGATACCCTCTGGAGCTAGACTCTCCCAAAGGGGAAAAAATTCTTCACATCTTCCCTATCAAATACACCTAAGAATATTGTCTGTTTTGAGAGGTCAGCTCTCAATCTTCTAAACTCCAATTGTTAAAGTATAGATTTGAGACTGCCCAGGGAATCTCTGGTGGACGCAGACCTGTAAGCCTCTCTTGGTTCGTCTTGGAGATCGTACTCTTTGGAAGTCTGGAATAAAAAAAATCTCTTACAGACAGATTAGTTTAATATTAGTCATCCCTTTACTTATCAAAAGCATCACTGTTACAACATAACACTGATACCTGCAAGCTAAACTAAGTTCTAATAACCCAGGTGAGTAGGGCACCAGCTCTTCAAGAGCCCTAGCAGGCTATTCCGATGTACTGATATAAAGTGGCTTTCTTTATACAAGTTTACAAAAACATTGCATGTTCTTAATTAGACAGATAACAGGGAAAGACAATCATTTGTAAGGAAGAAACATTTATTGACAGGTCTGTGTCCACTTGACTAATCACTCCAGAGGTCCCCCATTCATCAGGTGGGAAAAAACAACCAGCCGAGTTAGGCACCTTTAGTGAGATAAACTCCTATCATAAAGAGGTACCAGTCTGAGCTAATTGGTGAGTTCATAAGATAACCTTGCACAGCTCACATGGAAGATATAAATGTTTTACAAAATAGCTTCTTAGCAAGAAGGGCAAACTTTTTGAACATAAAATGGCTTCCTGACACAGTGTGCCAGAATCTCTTCAATGTTAGGCACAGAATAATTTCTAAGCTAGGAACAGATTCCTGCTTTTTAAGCACTGAATCATTCTGTACCTGAGGCTGAGATATTACCATAAAGGTTGGATTTAAACTGAATCATTAGTCTTTGAATTAAACACGCTTTCTTTTCAGGGTTGTGATTCAAATTCAATAAAGACATAAGATCTGATTAGTTAGAATTGACAGTGGGGCAATCTGTAAGGTCTGCAGAGTGGTCTGCAAGAACAGCAAGTAAGTTAAAGCTCCATCAATATTACCTTTTACAGAGTTTGTATTTAATAACCAGTAATGGCTGCTCAATATCATCATAAAGCCTCAAAAATGCAATTAAGTTCAATCTATAGCAGGTAAGCACTAAGAGTTAATTTTCTACTGGCTTCAGCAGCCTCATCACTAAAATGGTCTCTTTCTCTCTATAGTGTCCTTTTGAACTCAAGTCAGGGTCTTGTAACAGCAAATATGTTTTTCTCTCTGTGTCTGCCCAGCTTGCAAGGGTAATAAGAATCCATTATAATTGACAGGACCTGACCGTTAATTACAAGGCTTTTGATAGTACTGAGTTTTGTTTCAGCAAAATAAAATACTTACATTAATTTCACAAAGAATGGCCGGGAATATTATCACTTGATGTGCTGTTTACACAGGTTCACTGAAGTTAAGGCGAATGTTCTTAATTGCCTGACAGCATCCTGTTATCACTCGGTGAGTACAGATTAGATTAGATCCCCTACAGTGTGGAAACAGCCCCTTTGGCCCAACCAGTCCACACCGACCCTCCAAAGAGTAACCCACCCAGCCTCATTTCCCTCTGACTAATGCACCTAACACTATGGGCAATTTAGCATAGCCAATTCACCTGGCCTGCACATCTTTGGACTGTGGGAGGAAACCGTAGCACCCAGAGGAAACCCACACAGACACAGGGAGAATGTGCAAACTCCATACAGTTACCCAAGGCTGGGATCCTGGTGCTGTGAGGCCGCAGTGCTAACCACTGAGCCACCGTGCCACCCTAATCGTTTGCATACCTTGGGCTCCCACCCTTTTTCTGAGCCTCCCTTCCAGTCCTGTCTATTTTCTAGTGTGCAGCAAATATGTTATATAATTCAGCATTATATTTTAGTCTAAATGTTTAAAGGCAAGTTTTAAGGCTATAGACTTTCTCACAATAAGTGTAGGCCCAATTAACTCAACCTCTCCTCATAAGACAGGCCTTCCTTACCTGGGATTATTAGAGTAAACCTTCTCTGGACTGCCTCGAATGTCAGTCTATCTTTCCATAGATGCAGGGACCCAAAACTGTTTCCAGTATTTTAGCTGTGGCCTCACGAGTGACTTGTACAGTTTTAGCAAAACCGTCCTTCCTGACATACTGTGAAATAAAGGCCAACATTCCACTTGCCTTCCCTATTATTTGCTAAACTTGACTGCTAGCTCTTTGTGGTCCATGGACGAGGTGTCCTAGATCCCTCTGTTCTTTAGCTTTTTGCAGTCTTTCTCCATTTAAATTATATTCACATACTTTTATTCTCCCTGGCAAAATGTGTAACCTCACATTTCCCCACATTATATTCTGTCAAGGTTTTACCCACGCACTTAAACTGTCCATATCCCTTTTCAGACTCTTGGTGTCACCCTCACCACTTGTCTTCCTACACAAACACAAAACAGGAACAGCAGCTGACCATTTGGCCCTTTGAGCCTCCTCCCCATTCAACAGGATCACAGTCTTTTATACAACTCAGACTTCTATTCCCCGCTGTCTCCAATATACTGGGGACAGCACGGGGTTAGATACACAGTAAAGCTTCCCTCTACATTGTCCTCCATCAAACACTCCCAGGACAGGAAAGCACAGGGTTAGGGTAAAGTTCCCTCTACGGTATCCGTTGTTATGGACCAGGCCAGACCCCCCCAAAACATTTCAAGATTGTAGCTTGGACTCTAACTTTGCTGGTTGTTTTAAGCAGGTGTACAGTGAACATTCCAGGAGAGATGTAGCTGGTCAAACCACTTTATTTTAAACAAAACCCAGAATATATTTACAAGGTTACCAAATGAAACACAAACAAAAAAAGTGAACAGTATACTGAATAACTTAAGCTATCCAAAAACCCAACAGATTATTCCAATTTAATAATGCTGTTCTCAATACTGAGAACAATCCCCTTAAACTCCCCTTGGTACAAAATGTAAAATCAAATACTGGATCTTACAGGAGAGATGTCAGAGAGAGAGGAAGACCAGCTCTAAAAACTGCCCAACTACTTTCAGTGAATAGCCAGACTGCCAAAACCAAATTAAATCAGAGAAAAGCTGAGCTGGGAGAACTGACATCCCCCCTTTCATTGTACAAGTGTGTTTTTTTAAACATAAAAGCCTTTTTCCCAAGGCAGTATCTGTTAGCTATAATAAAATTGGCCCTAAAACCCATCCAAACCCAGACTTTTCGGAACCTGTGTTTTTATGACTTCCTGAAAAAAAACCAAGGACAACATAACCTTGTTGAAGGAGCAGCATCATCACAGCCTACCAAACACTCTCAAGGTTTGTGCGATGGGGAAAGGTTGAATAGACTGGGGCTATTTACTCTGGAGCATTGGAGGCTAAGGGGTGACTTTATATAAGTTTATAAAACACGAGGGACAAGGATAGGGTGAACAGTCAAGGTCTTTTCCCTGAGGTGGGTGACTCCAAAACAAGAGAGAGGCATAGGTTTAAAGTGAGGGGGAAATATTTAAAAGGGACCTAAAGGGCAGCTTTTTCACACAGAGGGTAGTGCATGTATGGAACAAGCTGCCAGAGGAAGTAGTGGAGGCTGGTACAACATTTAAACAACATCTGGATGGATATATGAATAGATTAGATTAGATTCCCTACAGTGTGGAAACAGCCCCTTTGGCCCAACCAGTCCACACCGACCCTCCGAAGAGTAACCCACCCAGACCCATTTCCCTCTGACTAATGCACCTAATACTATGGGTAATTTAGCATAGCCAATTCACCTGGCCTGCACATCTTTGGACTGTGGGAGGAAACCCGAGCATCCGGAGGAAACCCATGCAGACACTGGGAGAATGTGCAAACTCCACACAGTCACCCGAGGCTGAAATCGGCTCTGGGAACCTGGTGCTGAGGGGCAACAGTGCTAACCACTGACCCACTGTGCCGCAGAAGTGTTTAGAGGAATATGGGCCAAATGCTGGCAAATGGGACTAGAAGAACTCCATAGGTCCAGCAGCAACTGTGGAATATGAAACATGGCTAATGTTTTGAGTCCAATCTGACTCTTCTTTGGAAGACAGTTGCCAAATACTTTTCATCAAGACCATGGCTTTCAATAAATCAAACGATCGTGGTGCTGAAGAAAGCTAATTATTTGCCTCATCATGTCTGCACCAACTCTCTGAATGAGTGTTACGACTACGTGCCATTCTCCTCCATCTTAATTTCCCATAACCTTGAATATTCTCCCTCACTAATCATCAGTTACAATGCATGTCATGGAGCTACTTCCTATAATAACGTAAACAGCACAGTATGGGAGGAATTTGTTAAAACAGAAAGTAGATACTAATGGTGGAAGAAACATAAGAACTAGGAGTAGGCAATTCAGCCTCTTGAGCTTGCTTTGCCACTTGATATGATCATAGTTTCTCATATAAGCTCATTAGAGTTCAGGGAACAGTTGCTTAACAAAAAAGATTAGAACCCTGCCTGGTGTGTCTTTGTTTACCAGGTATAATTGTACATAGTATGACCAGGAAATAAAGAATCAGAGATGTACAGCATGGAAACAGACCCTTCTCGTCCATGCCAACCAGATATCCAAACCCAATCTAGTCCCACCTGTCAGCACCCGGCCCATATCCCTCCAAACCCTTTCTATTCATATACCCATCCAGATGCCTTTTAAATGTTGCAATTATACGAGCCTCCACCATTTCCTCTGGCAGCTCATTCCTATACGTACCACCCTCTGAGTGAAAAAGTTGCCTCTTGGGTCTCTTTTATGTCTTTCCCCTCTCACCCTAAACCTACTCCCTCACCTCAGGGAAAAAACTTTGTCTATTTATCCTATCGATGCCCCTCATGCTTTTATAAACCTCTGTAAGGTAACCCCTCAGCCTCTGACGCTCCAGGGAAACAGCATTAGCCTAGTCAACCTCTCCCTATAGCTCAAATCCTCTAACCCTGGCAACATCCTTGTAAATCTTTTCTGAACCCTTTTGAACTTCACAACATCTTTCTGATAGGAAGGAGACCAGAATTGCACATAATATTCCAACAGTGGCCTAACCAATGTCCTGTACAGCCGCAACATGACCTCCCAACTCCTGTACGCAATACTCTGACCAATAAAGGAAAGCACCGTCTTCACGATCCTATCTACCTGCAACTCCACTTTCAAGGAGCTATGAACCTTCACTTCAAGGTCTCTTTGCTCAGCAACACTCCCTAGGACCTTACCATTAAGTGTATAAGTCCTGCTAAGATTTGCTTTCTCAAAATGCAAAACCTTGCATTTATCTGAATTAAACTCCATCTGCCAATTCTCAGCCCATTGGCCCATCTGGTCAAGATGGATCAAAAGATGAATCCTAAGCTTGTAGAAGGTTATCATCCAACGGGTTTATTTGAAAACACTAACTTTCGGAGCACTGCTCCTTCATCAGGTGTTAGTGAGAGAGGAAGATCTTAAACACATCATTAGTGAGGAAAAGATCAAAGGATCGTACAACTTATGCAAACGAAACGAACACACATAAGGTGACTCTTCAATCTTTAATCAGTCAGAACGAAGAATTAACTTTGCTTTCCTCCACCTTTCTATCTACAACCTAAAATCATAGGTCAAGACATCATTTTTGAATAAGGCTACCAATAGGAGTGAGTTACAATAGGCTTAGTTTCTACTTCTAAAGAGAGGAAACTCTTACCAGAAGATAACACCACGTTTACTCTCTCCCTCCAAAGCATGATACTATCGCACATGCGCCTTTTGGGCCGGCCGTGCTCACGTGACGCGGGCGGTTGGGCGGGGGCCGGCGCGCGGGACAAAGGATCGGGCGGCGCTCGAGCGGCTCCTGCTGGCGGTTTGGAGGCCGCTGGGTGGGCGGACCGGGGTGGGGTAGAAGCACCTCATCTCACCTCTTCCCCCCACCTCCTCCTCGCCCGTTTCCATGGCGTCCCGTCGCTGCCCCGGAGTGGCCGCCGCCTCCTCCTCCAGCTCGGGGGAGCATTTGTCGACCGCGATGTCTGCTCATCGTGACCCGACGCGGGAGCTGTTCGAGGGTTGCAGGAACGGGGATGTGGCCCGGGTGAGGAGACTGCTCAGGGCCGACAATGTGAACGCCAGGGACACGGCGGGACGCAGGTCGACCCCTTTACACTTCGCTGCAGGCAAGTTAAAACCGCGCTGTGCACCCCCTCCCTCCCTCCCTCCCTCCGCCCGCCCGCCCGCCTAACACGGTATAGCGGCCTCGCTCGAGGCCCTCTTCTTCATTTTCTCCGACATGAAGCTGCTATCTTCTTTTGTTTGCTCTTTTAATTTTTTTTTCGCAAATCGATCAGGTGTTGTCCATTCAGCCCCACTCCGCAACTGCAGAAGTTTCAGGATATATTCGGAAGGGAAATATTGTCAGTGTTGGTCTGCAACTGTTCTACTATTCACACCTCTTCCAAAGATTTGATTTTTTTTGTTTCACTACCACTCCATTAAGCCCGCTACATTGCAGGTTAGGGTCATACAGACAGCTAGAGGTTGATTGACCACCAGACAGTCCCAAGACAATCAAACACATAATGCAGTAGTCCCAAGATCCCCCTCCAAAATCGGCTTACCATTCCGGATACAGGTGAGGGCGATGGTTCCTCAGGAGTTCGGCAAGCGTCAGACCAAGTGCCATCACCAGGGCCAACTGTCCAAGAGGGAAAGATGACTGGCCCTGATGGGAGGAATTCATTGGTTAAAGGAACAGAGTGGTGTATAGTCAGGAAGGGATGTATGCCTGCAATCAGGAGTCAGTTAAAACATAAGCAAGCAGATAATATTGTGTTTTATGTCCTGCATGCCATTTAGTACAGAAATAAGAGGCTAGCTGTACGGCTAGAAAGATGGCATGGATTGGAGAGCTTCCAGTGGCTCAGACTGTGTCTGAAGTAGACGACACCTGGACAGTACAAGGACTGGGTGTTTTGCTAGTGCTTTTGGGGAGGCTTTAAATTAACTCCCATCAGTTAGTGAGTTTGGAAAAAATTTGTAGCTGAGGTTCTGGATGTAGATTTGCTCACTGAGCTGGAAGGTTCGTGCTCAGATGTTTCATCACCATACTAGGTAACATCTTCAGTGAGCCTCTGAATGAAGCACTGGTGGTGTAATCTGCTTTCTATTTATGTGTTTGAGTTTCCTTGGGTTTGTGATGTCATTTTTGTGGTGACATTATTTCCTTTGGTGATGGCATTTCCTGTTTTCCTCTGGGGGAGTAGTGGTGGTAAATGGGATCCCAATCACTCTGTTGATAGAGCTCCAGTTGGAATGCCGTGCATCTAGGAATTCTCTTGCATGTCTCTGTTTGCCTTGTCCTCGGATGGATGTGTTGTCCCAGTCGAAGTGATGTCCTTCCTCATCTGTACGTAAGGATACGAGTGAGAGTGGCTATGTCGTTTTTGTTAAGATTAGGGTGGTGCTGGAAAAGCACAGCAGGTCAGGCAGCATCTGAGGAGCAGGAAAAATCGACTTTTTGGACAAAAGCCCTTAATCAGGAATGTCATTTTGTGGCTAGTTGATGTTCTTGTATCCTGGTGGCTAGTTTTCTGCCTGTTTGTCCAATGTAGTAGTTGTTTCAGTTCTTGCAAGGTATTTTGTAAATTACATAAGTTTTGCTTGTTATCTGGATGTAGGTTTGCTTGGTGAGCTTTAAGGTTCACTTCCAGACGTTTTGTCACCCTACTAGGTAACATCTTTAGTGGGCCTCAGGTGAAGCACCCTTGAAAATTGCTGATTTCTATTTAATATTCTAATTAATAAATAGAAAGCAGGAATTTTCATCAGTGCTTTGCCTGAGGCCCACTGAAGGGTGACAAAACGTCTAGAAATGAACCTTCAAGCTCACCGAGCAAACCTACATCCAAAAGCTCAACCTGAGCTACAAATCTTCTCAAAACTTGTTGCTTGTTGTCTATATAGGGTCTTTCAAGTTCCTTAGCTGCTGTTTTAGTGGGCTACCATGGTGCCAAGGGGTCTGAGTAGTCTGGCAGTCATTTCCGAGATATTTGTTGCTAGGACAACAAGCAGCTAAGGAACTTGAAGGACCCTATACAGTCAACAAGCAAAACTAATGTCATTTACAAAATACCGTGCAAGATCTGTAACAAACGCTACATTGGACAAACAGGCAGAAAACTAGCCACCAGGATATATGAACATCAACTAGCCACAAAATTACATGACCCACTCTCACTAGTATCCTTACATACGGATGGGGAAGGACACCACTTTGTCTGGGACAACACATCTATCCTAGGACAAACCAAACAGAGAGACACGAGAATTCCTAGAAGCGTGGCATTCCAAGCAGAACTCTTTCAACAAATACATTGACTTGGATTCCATTTTCCATCCCTTTGGGGGGGGGGGGGGAAGAGAGGAGAGAGGGAGAACAGGAAATGATTACATCACCATAGGAAATGATGTCACCACAGGGCATGACATCACCAACCCAAAGAAATTCAAACACCTATATAGAAAGCGGGCTACACCAACACTGCTTCATTCGTAGGCTCACTGAAGATGTTAGCTAGTATGGTGACAAAGCATCTGTAAACAAACCTTCTAGCTCAGCGAGCAAACCTATATTCAGAACTTTTATTAGTGTGTGGGAACCAAGAGAGAATATTAGGGAGCAATACCAGAGTGCACAAAATGCTTGGAGAAACAGCATCAGAATTGAGCATGTTAAGTTAATAGGTGAAATTGGTGCAAGGAGAAATTAAAGCACTCTAAATCAGGGTTACATTGCATGAATGTGAATGTAAGGATTAGATTAGTGAGTTCCACACACACATTGTCATGTAGCATTATGATATGGCAATAAGAGAGACCTGTGAAGGAAGGGTCGGACTGACTTAAATATTCCTGGTTTTAGGGTGTTCAAGAAAAATAAATGAGGAGGGGTGGAGGTAATGGTGCATACTGGAGAAAGAGGGTATCTCTGGGTTCAAGAATAGAATCGATTTTGTCTAGAGCTAAGGAACAAGAAGGTTGCAGTTATGTAGCTAGGTGTAGTATATGAACCAACTAGTGGGAAGGAACATCTCTGCAAAGAACTTACATAAAGGTGTAGGATTGTCGGGTAGTTATCATGGGAACTTTACCCAAATAGAGAAGAGGATAACGGTGATGTTTAGGGCAGAGAATTGTGTTCAGGAGAATTTTCTGCAACACTCTGTCCGATCCAATGAAAAGGAGGCATTGCCAGACTTGGGAACAAGATGATTAGGCAAATAAGTGTTAATTGGGAACATCTAGGAGACAGGGATTATTATGTCCAGAATCTTTAGGATTATGGACATAATTATGGACGTAAAAAAAGAACAATGCAGTGTAAAATTGCATTTGGGGAGAGCAAACTTCAAGGGGACAAGAATAAAGTTGGGTCAGACTGGAACTGAAGGTTTGTGGGAAAAGCAGTAGTTGAACAATAAGACCTTCGAAGAAGGGATGGTTTGAATACAGTTTAGATATCTTCCCTCAAAGGCGACAGGTGAGGCAAACCAACCAGAGCTCCCTGACTGAAAAAGAAGTTGGAGATTAAGATGAAGAAAGTGAGCTTCCAATAGGTGTCTGGTAGAAAATATTATTGAGAACCAAGCTGAATACCGAATGTTCAGAAGGGAGTGTGGAAAACAAATAAGAGAAGCAAAGAAAGGATTTTTTTTAAATAAAAGACTGGCATTTAAGAATAGGGATACACCTAGGAACTTAAATACTCTGACGGTGGTAAAAGGAAGAATAGGACTTTTTACAGACAAAAAGTAGATTTCCAATTGAAGCAGGGGGCACGATTTCAGAACTGAATAAATATTTTGCATCTGCCGGTAGTCAGTAGCATAATACCCATAGTACTTAAAATAACATAACCAGAAAAGGCTACACTCCCTTGGTGTTCAGGCTGGCTGCCTGTCCGATGTGTGAAAGTGCAGAATCTGACTCAATATGCGTCTTTCCACATTATACATGGGGATTGAGGCCCATAAAAGGATGAAAAAGGAATGTAACAGATTACCGGAAGAGAAAATCAGTTAAGTGTGAAAACGAGGGAGGTGTTTCACAGGCTCATCAGATGTTAGTGATTTCAGATACCTGGACTAGTCTGAGAATTATTTTGTGCAACATAACACATGGAGGTAATGTAACAGGTGAAGTAACAATTGTTTGCATATCCTAGCTTGGCAGAGCCAAGGGATGAGAAACGTACTACATTAAAGTCGTAGGATTGGATGGTGACAATCTTCCTGTCAGGCTACCTCTCCTTTTTTCTGGCAACAGTGAAGGTAGTAGTGGTAAGGATTAAACTTCACCATTCCCTTGATGTATTCACTTGTTGTGAGTAACTTAGTTGGCTGTGCTTTTACTGGAAGGTGGCAGATTTAAGTTGGGTTTGTGAAAAGATGAGAGAAAGTGAGGACTGAAAGGATGGCCAAGCTGATAAGTTGTGGACCAGTGATAGAGTATTTGTATGGATCAGGGTTGGCAGATATATGTTGCTGGAAAAGCTCAGGAGGTCTGGCAACATCTGTAAAGAGAAACCAGTTAATGTTTCGGGCCTGGTGACCCTCCCTCAGTTGTTTCAGTATAAGTAGCTCTCTTCTTTGTATTCTGAAGAAGAGGCACATTTGACGTGAAATGTTAGCTCTTTCACTCTCCATAGATCTGAATTTCTCCATTATTGTGTTCATCAAAGCACGTTTCTGGCATGACTGACAGTGGGGAGCAGGTTTTAAACTGCATGGTCATTCTCACCACTTCCTTATCCACCTCCATGCTCATTTCAATGATTAATCGGCCAGCCTCATCCCGGTTCAGTGGTTAACTGTGTGCTTTGTCTATCCACCAATTTCTGATCTCCCACCTCAAATTTGTTCAATTATGCTCGGGCGACCACTTATGGTCCAAAAGTGGACCATTTATCTGTATTTACTCGCTACTTAAGAATTTTATGTCCAAGATCAAAAAATGCTTTTCAGATGTTCTAATTCAGAAACAAATTCCCTATTTATACAGACTGGATATTTCCTTTAGTTTTTTTTCTTGTGTGGTTTAAATGTTTAATCACAGGTCAACTTGTGCTGTTTTTGATCAATCGCAGTTCATGTCTGCTTAAATGACATGAGAAAATTTTGTGGTTTCTTCTTAGGTCAGCAATCTGGTAATTTTACTATGTTTTTCCCGACTTGGTAACAAGACAGCAAATCAAAAATTGACATAAAACTGGCAATTCAGTACATTAAACATTGCTTTAGCAGCAATCTAATTGTATATTTTAACAAATGACAAAGTTGTGACAGTTTTTTTGCTTCAACATTTCAAATCTTATGAAGATTTATTCACTGGTACAACTGTCGAGGATGTCTGTTCCAGGGAAAAATAAGTGGCGTTAACTGCAAGTTTGCAGCATCTTTTAAATTTGTTGTTGGAATGAGCCCTTACGAGATTGTTGGTAAGTTGCCACCTTGAAACACTGCAGTCAATTTTATGTGGGTATACCTACAGTTCTGTTACAGAGGAAGTTCCAGGGTTTTGAGATTAGATTAGATCAGATTCTCTACAGTGTGGAAACAGGCTCTTCGGCCCAACAAGTCCACACCGCCCCTCCGAAGAGAAGCCCACCCAAACCCATTCCCCTAGTCTATATATACCCCTGACTAACACACCTAACACTGGGCAATTTAGCATGGCCAATTCACCTGACCTGCACATCTTTTTGGATTTTGGATTGTGGGAGGAAACCGGAGCACCCAGAGGAAACCCACACAGACACAGGGAGAATGTGCAAACTCCACACAGGTGGAAATTGAACCCAGGACCCTGGTGCTGTGAGGTAGCAGTGCTAACCACTGAGCCACTGTGCCACCCCAGGAATGTGAGAGAGTTCCAAGTTATGATGGATGACTTGGAGGACAATTTTCAGGTGATGGTGTTCGCATACATCTGCTGCCTTTTACTTTTATGGGGGCTTGGAAGGTGATTTTGGTGAGTTGCTACAGTGTACCTGGTAGTTGGTGCACACTACCAATGTACACTTGTTAAGGAACTGAATCATTAACGTAGATGTGATGTCAGTCAAATAGGCTGGTTTGTCCTGGATTATGTCAAACTTGTTAAATGTTGGAACTGCACTCATCCAGACCAGTGTGGAGACAATTCAATCAAATTCATAACTTCTGCGTTGGTGGGTCTGCTTTGAGGAATCAGGTGGTGCACCAGTTGCTGCAGAATTCACAACCTCTGACCTGATGTAGGTGCAGTATTTATATGGCTGGCTCAGTTCAGTTTCTGGTCAGTGGTAATCCTTCGGACATTGGTAGTGAGGTAATTTTGGTTTAGGAATATCAAGAGGAGATTTCTTACTACTTGTATGCCGTAAATGTTACTTGCCACTTATCAGCCTAAGCCTGAATGTTGGACCAGGTCTTGTTGCATATGATGCACATTGCTTCAGGTACTGAAGCAGCAAATATTTGTGGAACAACAGTGCAAGTGTTTGGAAAATTTAAAGTTTACAATTTTGTTGATTCTCTAGGGTAAATCTAAAATCTATGCACCAGAATTGCAGAGAAATGAAACCATGGCAGGCTTTTGGGCTCAAACCTGGGCACAATAGCAGCTGAGGAATGTGTTTTTCAGCTTGGTGAAGAATTGACTGCCACTTATAATTATATTTATTCTCTGGACTGGGTATTCGATGCAGTATTACATGTGATTAGACCAAACAAAATGAAAGCGGTTCCACCAGTAATGCTACGTAATGTTAGTACCATGTAATTTTTGAGAGAAGTGTCTCTGCTGCAATAACTTTGATCTCATCCTGTATTTTACAATAATTAAGATTATAAGATTCTCCTTGTTATAAAGTGCCAGACCATACCACATGGACTGCAGTGATTCAAAGTAGCTCAGAACCAATACCTTGAGGAATTACAAATGGGCAATAAATGCTATCCCAGCCAGTAATGCTCTTATAACCTGCTAGCCCTTGTGCAAGCTAGAATAAATGATGGAATGAGTGACGTTAAGAGAGGATGACTGGGTTTGTTAGATAGTAAAGAGATTGGGATAGTGATTGGAGCTGAGGGAAGATAGAAAAAAGATATTAAATGTGGGTGCAAGGGTGAAGGAAAAGTCCTAGTGGGATGGCATGAAATTGGCATGTTCCACATACCATTTCCTACAACTTACAGCTTGCATAGTGAGAGAGGAAAAACTATGGAGCAATAAGGAACAGCAAGACATGCCAGTGAAACTAAATTCAAATGATGCAGGTAATTCTGGATGTTGCTTAAAACCATCTACTGACTATCATTCCTCTATTTTCCTATGAGGACTGCAGCCTGTTAGCATTATTCCAGCCTTTGTCAAATAAGTAGTGATGTATGTTGTGCCAACTACTTACTTTACCTCTTGTTTAGAATAGCTAATCCTGCCTGCTCAAATGGCGTTCTTCTGAATCTCGTTTCCTGTCAATCATCTGAGATCCAACTTCATTTTACTGCCAATCTGACTAACCATTCTTTCCTGCTTTCACTGCTTTAAGCTCCATTTTCTGTGACTGTTGCATCTTTGATAGCTATTTTTCACTAATGTCAGCCATATCTTAGCTTCCTGATAGCTAGACATTTCCCATTCCAGTGGAGCCACTGCTATCTTCTCACATGTTCTCTTGTCCCAGTCACTGGTGTTAAGGCTCTCTTCTGTGTCATACTCATGGCCTCTAATCACAGCTTCTGTTTTAACCTGATGTTAACTGTGAATCCACTTTTAAATTACAGGGTAAGCTACACTAGAGAATTTATTTGCTGCTTTGGAAAAGGTCTTCCAATGTTGCTTCCTTCAAAAAGTAACTCTGACCTTAATAAAGAGGGAATAAATGAAGTTTGGCAATTCTTTTGTACAAGAATCGAAGTGCAATAATTGTATTAGAAATTACTGTAGATATCAATTTCAAATACACTGTTTCTGGAGACAGTTGCCATAAGTTTTCCTGCATCCTACATGGATATTTTGGTTTAAATATTTCAACAATTTAAATTTAAATAAAATCATCTTAAAGCATAATTCATTTGTTGCTTAACTTAGTATTAATTTGCATTCACCATTGTGGTGATATTTTACATTTCAGTTCACACTTGTTTTGAAATGCCTTAACCTCATTATTAGTTGGCCAAAATGTACTTATAGAAATTTCTCCCTGAAAAATTTCTTTTGGCATATGGTTATTTGAGAAATTGTCAAAGAAGCATTCAATGAAAAATAATCAAAAGTCTAAAGAAGGAGCTGTTATCTAATTACTTCAGAATGCCTTATATTGTGATTAGTGATTACTTAAATGACTATACATCAATCCCTCTAGGATTTGGACGGAAGGATGTAGTTGAATTTTTGCTACAGAGTGGTGCCAATGTCCATGCAAGAGATGATGGAGGCCTTATTCCTCTGCATAATGCCTGTTCATTTGGGCATGCAGAAGTTGTCAATCTGTTGCTGTGTCATGGTGCTGATTCTAATGCTCGGGATAATTGGAACTACACACCTCTCCATGAGGCTGCCATCAAAGGCAAAATTGACGTATGCATAGGTAAGCGTTCCTAAACTTGAAAAAATAATTTTGTTTCTTTTTTTATAAATTAACAGTCACTTCATAAAACCTATTACACTTTGTAGCAACAGGAGAAAGTCATTGGAATTGGATTGTTTTATATCAGCAATAAGAGGATGTTCTTGACATGCAATTTTCATGCAGCAACATCAATTTGTGTCAATGAAGCATTTTGAAGTATTTAATTTTCTAAACAGCAAGCATACAAAACTGTGTTTACTAATATTGAGCATGAACTTTTGTTTGTACAATAGTCTGTTTGCATCTATTCTTAATATCAGATCCTGCAAAAACCCTACCTCATATGCTGTTGAACTTTTATATTTGGTTGTCAGTTTTATAATAAGCTGGTAAACATCTTTTGGGATTTGAAGTCTTCTAACTCTGCATGCAATAATAACCACTGGCTCACTAGAGCCTCACTGCTAAGGTAATGGATTAATGAGGCTGAGCAGTTTGTTAGGCAATTGCTGTTGGTGGTGCAAGATCTGCTTGTGAACGCTCTAATTCAAAGCAAAAGCAGTATATAAAGCAATGACCAAACTTAAAAACAATTTCTCATTTATTTCTTTGGAGATAAGGTTATGATGCAAGGAAGATTATATTAGGTTGCAAAAAAATCAATATCTGATGCACTCCAGAAGGGAAGATAGATGCTGATTTTTATCTAGCTGCTGTGCTTTAAAGTTCCTTTTTATTTCACTGATTGTTTGACTTGTGAGGCAGTACATCCCTGGATATAGACAGGCTTCCAATCTTTAAATGAATGGACAATCAACATTTGAATTGAGACGCATTTGAAATGAATAGGAGATTCATCCAAAGGAGCATAAGCACTGCCATCTTGGTCAGATGACCTGTTCTGTGATATAATTAGCATTTTTTATGATAGTAATCTTCCTTCAAAAGTTATATTTTTCTAAGTAATGGGTTTATCCAGGTGACAGTATTATGGGTTGCTGTAAAAGTTGGACATTTTGTTGTGGAATTTTCATTTTTTTTCTTTCAAAAAAATGGGTTTAACTAGTTATTTGTTCTTTTGTAATGCTCTGTGCCACAGCTTACAGGCTGCATAGGTGAGTAAAAGTATCGGTATTTGTTGATTTATTGCACATGTGCATGACTTTCATATTATCACAGCAGACTGTTGACAAAAGCAAACATCAGTAGAGCATGTGTTTGCAGGCCACGCAAACACAATGGCAAAACAAGTCCAATATGAGTGTTATATAGTCTGGTATCTTGTCTATGGAGATTTGTGACTGCAGTTCCTCCATAAATGCTTACCCCTGCCTTCACATAATAGTTTGATTTTTCTCTTCAGTACTTTAGACCATATTAATTGCTATGGTGCTTAATTATAGTTAATTAAGCCCCTTAAATGCATCTGTAGTATTCAACTCAAGTGAGCAATGTAACATTGAGTTCTCTGTTTTATCCACTGAGAAAATATATTTCTCCTTGATTCATGATTTATTGCTCCTTTTTGTTGCAATCACTAAATGTGGACTCAGTGCAAATAGAACCATAGTGAAATATAATATTGGAATTTCGTAATCGAGAAAACCTTTATCATCCCTTGTAGAACTGATTTCACAGAAAAACAGTGCTGTAAATTCTTGTCTAAAGGTGTTCTGCTTTAATCTTTTATCTGCTTTAAAAACAAAAGCATAATTAACTTGATTTCTAAATGATCAATACATTCAGCCATTTTACATGTTTAATTTACTTTGAATCGAATAAACTAAATTATAGCAACAAGAAACTTTGTGCGTTGTTTAAGTTTCAAATCAAGTGTGATGAAAAGTGTCTGATACAAACTTTTTTCAAGTTTGGATTTCAAAATTGTGGCATAAAGGTGTTGGTTACTATTATGAAAGATTTGAAAAAATAACAAAGTCAGAGAGAAATCTTTGTAAAATATTGACCTAATCTGATATGTGTCAGGGGGCAGGGACCTGCCATGTAAATTGTTAATGTGCTGGGTTTATGATTCTATACTTTGTCTGAGTGCAAAACTACAAAGTGATGGTATTGGGGAATAGATGAGCCATTGTTTCTTGTGTGTTTTAAGATTTTTCAAACTCTTCTAGATTTGAATAGCTTGTGTTTTTGTCTTTTGCATAATTATACAATACATGGCAGAACCCTTCAGAGCATAGCTATGCAGAGGCATCTGGGCATACAGGTCCCTGAAAGTGGCAACACTGATGGATACAATGGCCAAAGAGGCATACAACATGCTTGCCTTCATTGGGTGGGACATCAGACGTAGAAGTCAGCAAGCTATGTTATAGCTGTACTGAGCTTTAGGGCCACATTTGAAATGTGCACAGTTTTGGTCATCACACTACCAGAAGGAAATGGATACTTTAGAGAGGGGACAGAGAAGGTTTAGCAGGATGTTGCTTGTCTTGAAGGGTTTTAGTTATGAGGAGAGGTTGGATAAACTTATCTTTCACTGGAAAGATGGAGCTGAGGGCCGACCTGACTGGAGGTCTACAAAATTGAGAGGCAGAGATAGGATGGATAGTCAGAGGCTTTTTCCCAGAGTGGAAAGGTCAACTACAAAATGGCATAGGTTCAAGGTGAGGGGAAAAGTTTTTAGTGGGGAAGTACAGTGAAACTTATTGTCAATGGGTGATAGGTGCCTGGAACGCATTGCCAGTGGAGGTGTTGGACGCAGACACACTAGCAACATTTAACGCATTTCTTGATAGAAGCATGAATAGGAGGTGAACAAAGGGATAGAAGCAGCACATGGGCAATAAGGAGCAGGTCTAAATGAGCAATAAGAATCAGTTCAGGCATGGTGGGCCAAAAGGCCTGTTCCAATACTGGATTATTGTACATTAAAGTTGTGCTTTCTTGTTATGGACACAAGGCTGCGAGTTCTTCGTTTCAGTGAATGACCATGTTAAATGAAAAAATACGTAGGTTTCATTCCGGTATCTGACTCGTCCAGTGCTGGAACCATGACATGTTGCAAATGTTTCAGGAATTCAGAGATGCAAGTGTTCTCCAAATAGGAGGACCATCCATAAATATATGATGCAATCAATCTCGACAGTGAGAACTCTGAAGACTTGACTTTTTAGGTACAATGGTATAAATAAAATTGAGATTAATCTTCTAAGATTTCATCAGGATAGATCACTAAAATGTCTTATCAATAAATCAGTATATAATTTCAAAGATTTAAGATGCATAAGAGAAAATTAAGCAGTATTTTCAGCATTCTGGTTATGTTGGTTGCTCATGGCAATGCAAGATCAAATCAATCCATTCACTATTAAACTTCTTAATTTAAATAATATACTATGCTGTCAAGAAACACTGATGTACTTTAAAAATGTAATGTATTGATTGCTGCAGAAGACTTAAACCGATGTCTCTAATTATTTTTAACTTGCTTTTTAAAATATAAAAAGAATTCAGTCTTCCTTCGCCCTGGCAGATTAGATATATCAAAGGCACAAAACTTGATTTCTGAGAGGATTTAGAAATTTATCTTTTGATTTACAAAAGTATATTTCATATTCTATATGTTTTCCATATTTTGGGATAGTTACTTGTTCTTTAAACATTTAAGGGTGCCAATTTCTACTTTTGAGTATAATTGCTGTAATGGAGGTAAATTGTCTTTAGACTTTCAACTTGAAATCATTTACATATTGCTGAAAGCAAAATATGCTATTAGCCAATGCAATTGAACAGCTCTTTACAATGTAATTTAACCGTATATTTTTAGTGGTTAGTAGGTTCTATTAGAATATTAAAAACATATTACAGAGATATAAATTAATCAGTATTCCAGCATCTGCATGTAACCTGGTTTTAAATGATTTACTTTAAAAATAGCTTTCATATTTAAATCTGTGCTGCTGGAGTTGTGGCCTCTTGACTCACTCAGTGTCATCCTTCCATCATTCGCAATTATACCAAAATTTAAATAAACACATTCCCTAAACACCAGAAATCTATACATTTTTACTTAAGTTGTTGCTTGAAACTACGTGCTTGACTGAGCACTTTCTCTACTATTCAAATATCCCTTTAATATATTTGACACCAAGGTGCATAATGTAAGAGATGTTATGTTATTGAATGGTGTCAGTTTCTCAACTAGCTCAGACAAATCATAATCAAGAACTTTTTAAAATTTTCTGAATGGTGTTTTTGTCTAAAGGAAAGGCTGTCTAATAAAACAATTAATAGAAAATGAGTGGAGGATCACTCATCCCAGGGGTATGGTACATTATGTGGATTGGGTCAGCTTTGAAAATAACATGTTTCAAAACAAGCATAAAATACGTTCAGGTGCTTGGAATACAATTTGACTTAAAGTTTAGTGATTTTTATTTTAAGCTGATATACCAATTTCAGAGGAAATTTTGTCTAAACGTTCATAACAACCAATGGTATTTGCAGGCCTTGGTATTCTCCATTTCTATAATGTATATTTCACTTCTCTTTCTGTACCACGCTATTTACTTCAACCTATTTCTCCTTCCTATATGGTTCTGCTAGCTCAGACTGCCATTCATATAGACTGTACAAAGAGTGTGTGTCAGTGGCAAGAAAGACAAACATTTGCATGAGTTCTAAAGGCAAATTAGGTCCATCTCCTGTAAATTTCAATGACTTTGTACAAAGCCATGCACAGAAATCTGCATTATACCTAATACTGGCAGATCTTCAAAGCTGTAGTAATTTGAGATTTTTCATAAAATCCAATAGAAATAATCCAATGAGCCCAACTGGTCCATACCAGTATATATGCTCAAGTGAGCCTCCTCCCATTCATTCTCTAACTATATCAGCATATTCTTCCATTTCTTTTTCGCTCTTCTTTGGTCAGTTTTCTCTTCAATATTATAAACAGCAAGATGTATTTAAGACATTTAAATATGGCCTGTGGTTAGGAAGAATTTGTTTTTGGGCTAGTATGTCAGCACTTGGTCCTGTCCTCAAAGCTGCCCACAAAAAAAATTATTGCACGTTGCTTTATTCTTTCTGACAGCAACTTCAGTTTGATGCCAATCTTTTGGTACTCAGCAGCAGTGTCAGTAAAAAGGGAAGCAGACATGTTCATACTTCAAATAAGAAAATTAAGGCACTTAATAGCCTTCACTCATATTTGAATTTTCAGGTAGCAACATAAGCAATTATGATAGTACTTTAACTTCTGTTAAAGTTCGAAGAGGATTAGTGATGACCATTTAGCCCGCAAGATAGCTTTCAATGAGATCGTATCTGATTTGTGACTTATCTCCAAATGCCTGCCTTTGCCTCATACAACTTCATAATTTTGGACAACAAAATCTTGAATGTAAATGGCAAAATACCTAAATACATTCTAAACTTTCTGTATGATCTAACTTTATTGGCTAATCATAGAAGTGTGTTCCAAATTTCTCTCTCCTTCTTGTGAAGAGGTATTTGCTAATTTCATTCCTGCATGATCCGGCTCTTTCTCTAAGCTGTACCCTTAGCCCTACCCAAAAGTCCCGCAATTAGTGAAAATGGGGTACAGTTTTTCTTTCAATTTTCTCTTAAAATTTTACAGCTTGAGTAAATCGTCCCTTAACCTTTTTAAATTCCGGAGCATATTGCCTTTGTCTGTAGTCAGCACTAGTCTAAATCTTTTGGAGTCCAGTTATTCTGATAAACCATTGTTTTCTTTCTAGGACAATTTCTACTTCTTATGCTGTGAGATTTGTCACTGCTCGCAATAATTCATATCTGGCCGAACTGTGGTGCTTTATAAAAAATTGTTTTGAGATGTATGCATCGCTGACAAGGTCAGCATTTTTTGCACGTCCCTAATTCCAGAGGGCATTTAATAGTTAACCCCTCACTTGCTTACTGAAAGCCATTTTCCTTTCCCTTGCCCATTCATCTTTTTAATCCTGCTGAGAAAAGTGACACACGGGCAAAGCTTTTCATCTTGCACATGTCAGAACAGATGCAAGACTACCAAATCTCAAAAGAAACATCAGTTTATACTGCATGAAAAAAAATTGCCGATTGGTTAAATGGATTCTAAAGTATTTCCGTGTGAAATGTACCAGCTGACAGTTATTCCCAAGCTTTTATTTAAATTTTTTTTTTAAATGGACAGATCATCTCTGGTCAAAGCATCACCATAATAACTGCACAAGGAGCAGTTATCCCCAAAGTTTTGTTTAATTGATAAAAGGACAATGCCTGGACTTTTTTTTCTGATTGCAGAAGACATGGCATTGCAAATAAATAAACATAGCTTCTTGGAAGTATACGTGAGACAGGGATTGCTAATTAAAACAGGTACAGTGTACAAGTTAAAATGATTCTAGTGAAGGTAAGAATGGGGAACTATCTCTGAGAGGAACATCTGATATTCTAAAATTTAAATGGGAGCAGAAAAGACAATGGGTCCTGAGATTTTACCTTTATAAGGTAGAGCTGCTTTTCTGTGCTAGTATTTTCTTTTAACTTTCAACAGACACCAATTTCTTCAGATTTGTTCCCGAGATGCTTTATGGTAGTTACAGACATAGCAATGTTTAACATTGGAAACCCCTAAAGAAGCATCACTCTCAAGCTTAATAGGTAAATATTTGGACTCATTTTCATAGAGTTTTCATGTATTAATTTAATATTGTTATTGCTGTTTAATGCAAGTAACTTCATATGCCAATCTTATTTTCAATGTTTGGGTTACAGTGTTGCTGCAACATGGAGCTGACCCTCATATTCGGAATACCGATGGAAGAACAGCATTAGACTTGGCGGACCCATCTGCCAAAGCTGTATTGACAGGTGAGCTTTGAATTATTTAATTTAATATTTTTAATTTTGTTTGAACATGTTAATGTTAATGGAAGCAATAAGAAAAGATGTGGAATTTCCAGTAACTAAATTTGCTGCTAACCTGTTGTTTATATATTTCTTGGTGGCCTCTTGATGACTGGCTTTGGTATAGACTGAAAGCAGGAAAATGCATAAAGTAGTTCATCTTGCATGAAATGAATGGTACAGAAGTAGGAAAGAAATTTTAAAAATTGTAAAAGAAACAAAAGGGAAAGTTGATGTACACAATTATTTGGAATAGTACCGATCGAATGGATCTGTGTGGATATCTAGAAATAGTATTTTCAAGTAAATTTATTAGCATTTGTTTCTGATTTGGAACCCAAGAAAGTGAAATTTGAATTGTAATAAATCAGGTTTATTTGCTATAGTTTTAATTTTTAAAACGCTTAACTAGTTAAATTACATTTTACAGGTGAATACAAAAAAGACGAACTACTGGAAACTGCAAGGTATGGGCACACTTTATGAAAACTAGCTTAATATTGCTGTTTTCCTATCAAGATGGGTAACTTAACACTAATTGACAATCTGTAAAATACAATTTTATTAATCTCCATAGTTTGTTTGAACTTAATCGCCATGTCTTAACTACCCTAAATTGTGTATTCTAATAATAATACAGAAAGAATTGATATTTGAATTATGGAAAGATCCCACTTGTAATTCAGGTACATATTATAAGGATTGTAAGGCATAGGCAAATAGTTGACAAGATCTGTGAAGGGGTATGCAAAACTTACTTGAAATTGCATTGCTTGTAAATTAAAAACCTTATAGTGTTTAGGAGAGATCTGTACTCCAGTTTGGTAGTGAAATTGTAATTTATTTGAGGGAGTGTTTGCTGACAGTGACCACTGCGGGCAGCTACACAGGTGCACTCGTTGGAGAACACACATTGGGTGACATCCTTTTGCTTTCTAAGCCTGCATTCTACACCACCCTCTCCCCCCCCCCCAATTAATTTAAAGCCCTCCCTGCAGCCTCATTATTCAGTTTGCTAGGATACTACAATCCATTCCACCCACACAATTTTTGACCTATGTACTTAACTCCTCGACTTTATTTCCCTGTGTCAGTTTTCCCAAAACTCAAGAAGTAATCCAAGATTGTTAAGTTGAAGGTTCTGCTTTGTAATTTAGCTACTTACTGTTCACCTATTTTTGTTTTCCTAACCAATCTGTTCATAAATATAATTACATACTTCTGGAGCATGTGGGATTTGAACCCGGGCCTCCCAGATCAGAGATAGGAACACTATCACTGTGCCATTTTCCTTACTGTTCAAATTCTGTCAGCAGAATCGCCTTTTCTAGTCTGATCAATATTGTTAGTAGCCACGTGGAGAATGGCAACTGGATCCTTCCCCTCCCACTTTATTACGTTTCCATCTCTGAGAAAACATCTTGAATGTTGGCACTAACCAGGAACAGAACCTTCGGGACTGTCGCTCAAGGCTGCAGAGAACAGTATCAGCCTCCCTAGTTATACTATCCCGTACCACCACTATGTTCCTATTTCCTTCCCCCACTTGAATGACCCCCTGTATCACAGTGCCACGGTGACTTGATGCCTCCCCATTGCCAACTGAACAGTTAGTAGGTCCGACGGTTGTTAAATGCCACTACCTGAGTCCCCATACCTGCTTCACGCCAATTACAGACTAAATTTGAATTGCCCAGTCTGAGGGTGTGACCACCTTCTGGAGCAAACCTTTCCTCTTTGTTTTGTTGCAGCAACTGCAGCTTCATCTCCTCAGTTTAGTTCTGAAGTTCTTCAAGCTGTAAAAACTCATGGATGTTTGGTTTAGACATGGTAGTGTCTGGGAAATTCCATGTGTTGTAACATCAGTGCATCAGTCCTGCCATCACAATCATAGAATCCTGACAGTGTGGAAGCAGGCTGCACCAACCACCTCACACCAACCCTGTGTAGAGCATCCCACCCAGACCTAATCCCTTATCCTATCCTTGCAACCCTGCCGTGGTCAATCTACCTAGCCTGCACATCCTTGGACATTACTGGAAATTTAGCATGGGCGATCCAGCTAACCTGCACAGCTTTGGACTGTGGGGGGAAATCCATGCAGAAAAGGGGAGAATGTGCAAACTTCACACAGGCAGTCAACAAGGACCAAACCAAACCAGAGTCCCTGGTGCTGTGAGGCAGTAATGCTAATGACCGAGCCATTGTACTGCCCAATCATCTTGACTTCATTTATAAATGAATTAGTCTACTGCTCTTTACACTTCAGTAATTTTTTTTGTGGCTATGGTATGTAAATGGGATTGGTATAGTCGGTTTTCATTTGTAGACTGGCATGGACACAATGGGCAAAATAGTTTTGATATCAATTAAAGCCAGCCTAGTCTAATAGTAATTTCAGCATTTGCCATGGTGGGATACACATTCACAGAGCACTAGCCTGGGACTTTGAATTCTTAGTTCAGTGACAGTACTGTTCCACCACTGTCTTTTATTTTGCCTATAGCATCGGTACACACATTCTCTAATCGGGATTTGGCATACATTTAGTTTCAGGAGTTTTTCATCTGATCGTGTGTGTATTTTCTATCCTATCTCCTATGTAGGCAGGAAAATTGTTAATTTCTGTTTCAAGCTGCTGTTAGTTATGTTAAGGCATGAAATTGATATTAGTTTTTAAATTAAAGGACAGCTGTAATAGTGACAATGATACTTTTAGTCTTCGTATGCAATCACCACTCACTAAACTTTAAACTTCAAATGTTATGGGCATGCTTTAATTGATTTAAAGCAATAAAGCAATTACCTTTTGTCAAACCTAAATTTACACTAATTAATAGATTAACTCAATTCTGAGAACATTTTATTGTAAAAGTGCTGCTGTGTTATACTTCTCCACATGGTGTCATCAGATTACTACAGTACATTAATGGTGATCTGCAACATTTTTATTGCGTTTCTATTATGTAAATATGATGAAGGACTTTGTACTAAACACTTGTAGAGAACACTGTAATTCAACAGTTATTTGTTAATATTTAATTTACTGGCTTATAAATATTGTCAGTCATTTGATTAAAATAACTGCAGTTCTGAAAATTGAAGTTTTAAAACATTAATGCAAAATAATTTTGATTTTATAAAAATCCATTCCTTTAAGTGGCATGTAGGGATGTATAATTTTAAAAGCTTTATTTCTAGGAATGGAAATGAAGAAAAGTTGATGTCCCTTCTTACACCATTGAATGTAAACTGCCATGCAAGTGATGGTAGAAAGGTAAGAATTGCATTGATACTGTTAGCCAAATAGTTACAAATATCAAGTTATTGAATGGACTTGGGCAATTTGGTTGTGGAATTGTTACCTTGTGGAAAATTGACCAGAATGGACACCACCATAGAATTGGATAGCAACAATTTTTGAAAAGTAAAATGTATAAATAAAAGTTTTGAAACCTTTATATTGTACAAGAAATGGAAATGGTGGAAAGCAAGATGTACTGCATCTTAGTTAAAGCAGGAAATTGTATGTGAAACAAAATATCTTAACAGTAAGAGAAATTCTGAGGGATATTAATGGCAAAATAGGCAATGATCATAATATTTGTACAATAGAGAATAGCAATAGTTTAAAATGATCTAATATCAGACACGCTTTCACTTGTATTTTGTCCAGGAATGGAGTAACTACTCCATTGAAAGCAGAATAGAATTTGTTCTTGCTTCAAAGATCTGGTATTAAGGTCTGGAATAATTACTCTAAAGAACTTCTGCAGTATGATATAAAAGTGACAATATGAATTGCTAAATACAGGGTGACTCTTCAGACACCCGAAAAATTAACAATGTTTTTAGAAACTTAATTGCCTAAGTCTCTTAGTGGGATTACACTGATATCCAAAATAGTTTAGTTTTTAAATTGAAACTTAACACAAACTTGTACATATACCTTATGAATTTGTAATGCTTTTGAGTCCCATCATGATAGCCACAGAAAATGAGAACAGTATATGATGAGGAGGGGCGATATGAAGTATTGATTGGGTTGGGCTTCAGTGTTTTATATGGACTAAAATCAAGCAGCATTGTGGGCTTCAGTGTTTTATATGGATTTTAATCTATGTAATAGTGGATCAGACTTCAATTGTGTAGAGAGAGCTGAAGCATTTAACTTTTCAAATCTCTCTTTTTAAATAGACTATAATTTTCCTAATGAAGTATTTTCCTTATATCTGTACAGTCTACACCACTTCATCTAGCAGCAGGATATAATCGTGTTAAGATTGTACAGCTGCTGCTTCAGCATGGTGCTGATGTTCATGCAAAGGATAAAGGGTGAGTATTTGCTTTAATGCCTGTCCTCTGGTGCAGAGGTTTGAATGTGATGGGAAGGAACATCAACTGTGATAGTTCGGTCAACATTAGTCTAAACTTTGCAGTAAATCTACTCCTTGACTATTAGACTTCACATACCTGTCTCAAATCTGCTATATTTTGTCTGTCAGCATCCTTTATATCATTAACTTGAAGGTGGAAATAAATATTAAAATACAACTTTGTGCCAATTTTTCTACAAAAAAAGAATTTCATTACTGAAATATTAGAAGAAATCCTAAAATCTAAAGCAACAACAATAACCTTGACTTTAATGTGTTGGGGTAAGTAGGTCACCAAATGATACATTGTGAATTTCATCACATTCTTTTCGAAGTGGAGTTGAGTTTGGCAACCTGCAGCATGTAGCTTCTTGTAGTTTTACTTGCGGGTGAGAGAATGTGAGGACTGCAGATGCTGAAGAGTCAGAGTCGAAAAGTGTGGCACTGGAAAAGCACAGCAGGTCAGGCAGCATCCGAGGACCAGGAGAGTCGATGTTTTGGGCATTAGCCTTTACTCAGGAATGTGGGGGCAAAAGGGGATTGAGAGATTAGGCGGATGGGGGTGAGGCTGGGGGAAGAGGTAGCTGCAAGGTGATAGGTTGGTGGGAAGGGGGGGGATGGATTGGTGGGACAGGTAAAGAGGGTGGTGCCACATTGGAGGTTTGGATCTGGGACGATGTGGGGAGAGGGGGAGATTTAGAAACCAGTGAAGTCGATGTTGATGCAGTGTGGATGAAGGGTCCCAAGGCGGAAGATGAAGTATTATTCATCCAGTTGTTGGATGGCTTGGAAATGGCAATGGAGGAGTCCCACAACTTGGATGTCCTTGGGGGAGTGGGAGGAGGAGTTCAAGTGGTCAGTCACACGGTGGAGGGTTTGTTGGATGCATGTGTCGCAGAGATGTTCCCTGAAAAGTTCTGAGGTGGTGGTCTATCTCCCTGATGTAAAGGAGACCATATCATGAGCACCGGACACAGATGAGGTGGATGGACGTGCAGGAGAATCTCTGCTACATATGAAAAGATCCTTTGGGGCCTTGGACTGAGCTAATGAGGGAGGTGTGGGGGCAGGTTTTATACCTCATGCGTTGGCAAGGGAAGGTGCTGGGTGTGGAGGCTGGTTGGTGGGTGGGGTGTGAACCTAATGAGGGAATCACAGAGGGAATGGTCTCTGCGAAATGTAGGTAGGGAGGAAAATGTCTTTGGTGATTGGGTCTGTTTGTAGGTAGTGGAAATGGCAGAGGATAATGCGTTGTATCAGGAGATTGGTGGGGTGGAAGGTCAGATCCAAGAGGTTTCTAGCCATGTTGTGGTTGGAGGGGTGGGGTTCAAGATCGGAGCTGCGGGAAGTGAAGGCGATACACTGGAGGGCATTGTTGATCATTTGGATGGGGAAATTGCAATCCTGGACATAGGAGGCCATCTGGGATGTCCTGGAGTGCAATTGCTCCTCTTGGGAGCAGATATGGCGGAGGCAGAGGAATTCGGAGTAAGGGATCATGTTTTTAACAGGAGTGAGGTATTGGAGGAGGAGAGTTCAGGTTGGTGTGGGAGTCAGTTCGTTTGAAATAGATGTCCGTGTTGAGTCAGTTGTCAGAGACTGAGAGGTCCAGGAAGGGGAGGGAGGTGTCCGAGATGGTTCAGGTGAACTTAAGGTCAGGGTGAAAGGTGTTAGTGAAGTTGATGAACTGTTCCACCTCGTCATGGGAGCATGTGGTGGCACATTAATCATCAGTGTAGCAGAGGAAGAGTTGGGGGGATGGTGCTGGTGCAACTGTGGAAGAGGATACATGGAACAGTTCATAAGAGGCAGGCATAGCTGGGGCCCATGTGTGTGTGCCCATGGCTACCCCTTTGGTTTGAAGGAATTGAGATGATTCGAAGGAGTTGTTCAGGATGAGGACCAGTTCTGCCAATCAAACGTGTATCAGTGGAGGGGTACTGCTTGAGTTGGTAGGAGAGGAAGAAACTGAGGACTTGGAGGCCTTCATCACGGCGGATGGATGTGTAAAGGGACTGGATGTCCATGGTAAAGATGAGGCCAAAGAAATGCATTTCTCACTGCATCTTCTGAACCCAGCTTTCTCAGAGAGATGCAGAGCACCATGCCCATTAGGGGGTTCAGTTGCAATGAAGTGGTGGGGGGGGAGGTAGGGCACATGTCATACTTAGAATAGTGGCTTCTGTTTGGTAAATTTAAAGGTCTAGCAAGACCTTTGGAGGCTCTGAGAGATTGTGGGGAATGATTGGTATGGTCAGAGAAGTTAGTTTGGAGGTCAGCATGGGGAGTTTGTGGCATTGTTTAGGAGGGTAAACGAATGGCTGGTGTGATTAATGGGGTCAGTTCTGTTACCCAGGCATAAGACTAATTTTTTGTTTCTGTTGGACATTTCTGACTAACTGTCCAGGTGAAGACTGTGGAAGGTAGTCAGTTAATGTCACTGATGATCTGTGAAGATTGAGAAACTTGAATATCTGGGCCAGTTTTCCCTTGGGAATCAATGGTTTAATTGTTTTGATACATTTACAGTTTCAAAGTACATTAATCTTAAATAATGCTTGAATTAAACTTATTTAAGTTGATAGTCTGCATACTGATTTTATATAAGTCCTTGAGGACAAGGATCAGATTTTATCGTTGTACGTTCAATTACTAAATGTTACTTTGTTATTTTAGATCATGAGAGTTCATGGGCGAGAAAATAGTCCTGAACGTTTTAAATTGAAATTGTTTTAAGCAGACCTTTAAAATTGTCAATAAAGACAAAATTTAATTAAATGAAAATGGAAGTTAATTGTTATAAAATCTATTGTAAAAAATTTCATTTCTATAAGTGAATTTGTACTGGCTTATTCAGAATAGCAAATCAACGTTTAACTCATTTTTATTTTTTTTTGTTCTGTAACTTCAAACTCTTGTATTTTATAATCACTTAACAGTATAGAATCTGAATACTCCTGGAGAAATGTGTTCTTGAAGCTTTTCATCTTACACTCATTAGGACAGACGAGTCAGTACCCATAAATCAAGGTGAAAACTTTGACAGCTAGTCTGTTTTTTATTTTCATCAATCATCACATTTGGGGAGGTGAGGTAAATTTCTTTAAGGCTGTTAAGGTTTCTTATAAAAAAAATATTGCTGGTGCCTGCTGTAGAACATCATGACATTCATTGACAACAATGCCACAGAAGAAACAATTGTTTGGTTGTCAAAACCTGTTTTTTGTGTGCACTTTCCATCTGAGATACTTTACATGTTGTATATTGTTTAATGCAAATGAATGAATATTAGATTAGATTAGATTCCCTACAGTGTGGAAACAGGCCCTTCGGCCCAACAAGTCCACACTGACCCCCCTGAAGAGTAAACCACCCCCCTCCCCTCTAACTAATGCACCTAACAACTATGGACAATTTAGCATAGCCAATTTACCTGACCTGCAAATGTTTGGAATGTGGGAGGAAACATCTTTATGCTTTTTAATGTAACAAAACTTTGCAGAGCACAGAAATAGAAGATGCTTAGCCACATGTCTCCATCCTTTTTGAGTCTTTTCATTGTGTACTTATCATTAAATGTTACAAGAACAGATTAGTAAAGGTGAATACAACCACATGTTTAGGAACAGACTAATAGATTATGTTGGTAAAAACAATGACTGCAGATGCTGAAAATCAAATACTGGATTAGTGATGCTGGAAGAGCACAGCAGTTCAGGCAGCATCCAACGAGCAGCAAAATCAACGTTTCGGGCAAAAGCCCTTCATCAGGAATAAAGGCAGTGAGCCTGAAGCATGGAGAGATAAGCTAGAGGAGGGTGGGGGTGGGGAGAGAGTAGCATAGAGTACAATGGGTGAGTGGGGGAGGAGATGAAGGTGATAGGTCAAGGAGGAGAGGGTGGAGTGGATAGGTGGAAAAGAAGATAGGCAGGTCGGACAAGTCAAGGAGACAGTAACTGAGCTGGAAGTTTGAAACTAGGATGAGGTGGGGGAAGGGGAAATGAGGAAGCTGTTGAAGTCCACATTGATGCCCTGGGGTTGAAGTGTTCCGAGGCGGAAGATGAGGCGTTCTTCCTCCAGGCGTCGGGTGGTGAGGGAGCGGCGGTGAAGGAGGCCCAGGACCTCCATGTCCTCGGCAGAGTGGGAGGGGGAGTTGAAATGTTGGGCCACGGGGAGGTTTGGTTGATTGGTGCGGGTGTCTCGGAGATGTTCCCTAAAGTGCTCTGCTAGGAGGCGCCCAGTCTCCCCAATGTAGAGGAGACCACATCGGGAGCAACGGATACATTAAATGATATTGGTGGATGTGCAGGTGAAACTTTGATGGATGTGGAAGGCTCCTTTAGGGCCTTGGATAGAGGTGAGGGAGGAGGTGTGGGCACAGGTTTTACAGTTCCTGCGGTGGCAGGGGAAAGTGCCAGAATGGGAGGGTGGGTCGTAGGGGGGTGTGGACCTGACCAGGTAGTCACGGAGGGAACGGTCTTTGCGGAAGGCGGAAAGGGGTGGGGAGGGAAATATATCCCTGGTGGTGGGGTCTTTTTGGAGGTGGCGGAAATGTCGGTGGATGATTTGGTTGATGTGAAGGTTTGTAGGGTGGAAGGTGAGCACCAGGGGCGTTCTGTCCTTGTTACGGTTGGAGGGGTGGGGTCTGAGGGCGGAGGTGCGGGATGTGGACGAGATGCGTTGGAGGGCATCTTTAACCATGTGGGAAGGGGAATTGCGGTCTCTAAAGAAGGAGGCCATCTGGTGTGTCCTATGGTGGAACTTGTCCTCCTGGGAGCAGATACAGTGGAGGCGGAGAAATTGGGAATACGGGATGGCATTTTTGCAAGAGATAGGGTGGGAAGAGGTGTAATCCAGGTAGCTATGGGAGTCAGTGGGTTTGTAAAAAATGTCAGTGTCAAGTCGGTCGTCACTAATGGAGATGGAGAGGTCCAGGAAGGGGAGCGAGGTGTCAGAGATAGTCCAGGTAAATTTAAGGTCAGGGTGGAATATGTTGGTGAAGTTGATGAATTGCTCAACCTCCTCACGGGAGCACGAGGTGGCGCCAATGCAGTCATCAATGTAGCGGAGGAAGAGGTGGGGAGTGGTGCCGGTGTAATTACGGAAGATCAACTGTTCTACATAGCCAACAAAGAGATAGGCATAGCTGGGGCCCATACGTGTGCCCATGGCTACACCTTTGGTCTGGAGGAAGTGGGAGGATTCAAAGGAGAAATTGTTAAGGGTGAGGACCAGTTCGGCCAAACGAATGAGTGTGTCAGTGGAAGGGTACTGTTGGGGACGTCTGGAGAGGAAAAAAACAGAGGGCTTGGAGGCCCTGGTCATGGCGGATGGAGGTGTAGAGGAATTGGATATCCATGGTGAAGATAAGGCGTTGGGGGGCCAGGGAAACGGAAGTCTTGGAGGAGGTGGAGGGCGTGGGTGGTGTCTCGAACATATGTGGGGAGTTCCTGGACTAGGGGGGATAGGACAGTGTCAAGGTAGGTAGAGATGAGTTCAATGGGGCAGGAGCATGCTGAGACAATGGGTCGGCCAGGGTGGTCAGGCTTGTGGATCTTGGGAAGGAGGTAGAACCGGGCAGTGCGGGGTTCCCGGACTATGAGGTTGGAAGCTGTGGGTGGGAGATCTCCTGAGGGGATGAGGTTCTGTATGGTCTGGGAGATGATGGTTTGGTGATGGGGGGTGGGGTCATGGTCGAGGGAGCAGTAGGAAGAGGTGTCCTCAAGTTGGCATTTGGCTTCAGCGGTGTAGAGGTCAGTGCGCCAGACTACCACTGCGCCCCCTTTATCCGCTGGCTTGATGGTGAGGTTGGGATTGGAGAGCTGCACGTTGTGAGGGTGAGAGGTTGGAGTGGGGGAGGGGGGAACGACAGGTTGAGGTGGTTAATGTCCCGGCGGCAGTTGGAAATGAAGAGGTCGAGGGCAGGTAATAGGCCAGCGCGGGGTGTCCAGGTGGATGCAGTGTGTTGGAGGTGGGCGAAGGGGTCCTCGGAAGGTGGGCGGGAGTCCTGATTGTGAAAGTAAGCTCGGAGGCGGAGGCGACGGAAGAATTGTTCAATGTCACGTCGTGTATTAAATTCATTGATGCGTGGACGGAGGGGGATGAAGGTGAGTCCTTTGCTGAGGACTGATCGTTCGTCCTCAGTGAGTGGGAGGTCTGGAGGGATGGTGAAAACTCGGCAGGGCCGGGAGCTGGGATCTGGTGTGGGTGTGGAGCTGGGAGTGGGGTCGGAGCCAGTACCTGGAGTGGGTGTGATGGTGGGGGGAATGGGGGTGGAGGCATGAGCAGGGGTAATATTGCCCTCGGGGTTCTAGGGTGTGGGTATAGTGACAGTGGGGTCTGTGGGTCACCCTATCTCTTACAAAAATGCCATTCCGTATTCCCAATTTCTCCGCCTCCGCCGTATCTGCTCCCAGGAGGACAAGTTCCACCATAGGACACACCAGATGGCCTCCTTCTTTAGAGACCGCAATTTCCCTTCCCACATGGTTAAAGATGCCCTCCAACGCATCTCGTCCACATCCCGCACCTCCGCCCTCAGACCCCACCCCTCCAACCGTAACAAGGACAGAACACCCCTGGTGCTCACCTTCCACCCTACAAACCTTCACATCAACCAAATCATCCACCGACATTTCCGCCATCTCCAAAAAGACCCCACCACCAGGGATATATTTCCCTCCCCACCCCTTTCCACCTTCCGCAAAGACCGTTCCCTCCGTGACTACCTGGTCAGGTCCACACCCCCCTACGACCCACCCTCCCATTCTGGCACTTTCCCCTGCCACCGCAGGAACTGTAAAACCTGTGCCCACACCTCCTCCCTCACCTCTATCCAAGGCCCTAAAGGAGCCTTCCACATCCATCAAAGTTTCACCTGCACATCCACCAGTATCATTTATTGTATCCGTTGCTCCCGATGTGGTCTCCTCTACATTGGGGAGACTGGGCGCCACCTAGCAGAGCGCTTTAGGGAACATCTCCGAGACACCCGCACCAATCAACCAAACCACCCCGTGGCCCAACATTTCAACTCCCCCTCCCACTCTGCCGAGGACATGGAGGTCCTGGGCCTCCTTCACCGCCGCTCCCTCACCACCCGACGCCTGGAGGAAGAACGCCTCATCTTCCGCCTCGGAACACTTCAACCCCAGGGCATCAATGTGGACTTCAACAGCTTCCTCATTTCCCCTTCCCCCACCTCATCCTAGTTTCAAACTTCCAGCTCAGTTACTGTCTCCTTGACTTGTCCGACCTGCCTATCTTCTTTTCCACCTATTCACTCCACCCTCTCCTCTTTGACCTATCACCTTCATCTCCTCCCCCACTCACCCATTGTACTCTATGCTACTCTCTCCCCACCCCCACCCTCCTCTAGCTTATCTCTCCATGCTTCAGGCTCACTGCCTTTATTCCTGATGAAGGGCTTTTGCCCGAAACGTTGATTTTGCTGCTCATTGGATGCTGCCTGAACTGCTGTGCTCTTCCAGCACCACTAATCCAATAATAGATTATGTTGTAAACTTTGGTAATCTTAAAACAGCATATCCTGAGTCTTACCATGAGTAACATTACAAGAGATTCTGCAGATCCTATATCTGAAAGTCTGTAAAGTGGAAAACATCCAAAGTGCAGAAATTGCACAAGTGGAATACATTGCTGAATGGTGAGCGTGTGTGTTTTTAAATAGCTTGTTAAAGAAAATGAAAGTCAAAAATCACTATTGGAACTAGAATGACATCAGTGATTCAAACTCTTATTCAGAAAAACACAAGCCATTATGTGCAATTGACCCATTGCTGCAAAACTGTATTGCTTTTCCTGCTTACCCAATATTTGCTAATAAACTAATATAAGTACATTAGCAATAATAACAGTAGTAATAATAAAGAATGTTCAAAGTTTGGGAGAAGATTTATAGCTTGGGTGCCCGTTGTTGTGGTTCTGTTCGCTGAGCTGGGAATTTGTGTTGCAAACATTTCGTCCCCTGTCTAGGTGACATCCTCAGTGCTTGGGAGCCTCCTGTGAAGCGCTTCTGTGATGTATCCTCCGGCATTTATAGTGGCTTGTCTCTGCCGCTTCCGGTTGTCAGTTCCAGGTGTCCGCTGCAGTTGCCGGTATATTGGGTCCAGGTTGATGTGTTTGTTGATAGAATCTGTGGATGAGTGCCATGCATCTAGGAATTCCCTGGCTGTTCTCTGTTTGGCTTGCCCTATAATAGTAGTGTTGTCCCAGTCGAATTCATGTTGCTTGTCATCTGCGTGTGTGGCTACTAAGGATAGCTGGTCATGTCGTTTCGTGGCTAGTTGGTGTTTATGGATGCGGATCGTTAGCTGTCTTCCTGTTTGTCCGATGTAATGTTTTGTGCAGTCCTTGCATGGGAGTTTGTACACTACATTGGTTTTGCTCATGCTGGGTATCGGGTCCTTCGTTCAGGTGAGTTGTTGTCTGAGAGTGGCTGTTGGTTTGTGTGCTGTTATGAGTCCTAGTGGTCGCAGTAGTCTGGCTGTCAGTTCTGAAATGCTCCTGATGTATGGTAGTGTGGCTAGTCCTTTTGGATTGCGGCATGTCCTCGTTCCGTTGTCTTTCCCTTAGGCATCTGTTGATGAAATTGCGGGGGTATCCGTTTTTGGCGAATACCTTGTATAGGTGTTCTTCTTCCTCTTTTTGCAGTTCTCATGTGCTTCAGTGTATTGTGGCCCTTTTTGAATAGTGTCTTGATGCAACTTCATTCATGTGTGTTGGGGTGGTTGCTTTCATAGTTCAGGACTTGGTCTGTGTGTGTGGCTTTCCTGTATACCTTTTGTGCTGAATTTTCCGTTCGTTGTTCTCTGTACCATTACGTCTAGGAATGGGAGTTGGTTATCCTTTTCTTCCTCTCTCGTGGATCGGATTCCTGTGAGTGTGGCATTGATGATCCGGTGTGTGTTCTCTATTTCTGTGTTTTTAATGATTACAAAGGTGTCATCCACATATCTGACCCAGAGTTTGGGTTGAAATTGCCTAAGCGCCACATACGAACAACTCTGGTTCCTGCATGAGTGCCGAAAGAATCTAATCCTTCCACCATGTGGCAGATACAGACCACCAGTCAACAATCCACAAGCCAGGGACACAGCCAGACAGAACGGACTCCGGATGATCCAGGTAATGAATACAGACGCTCACAACAGACTTCACAAATACAGACAAGAAATTGTGCGCCAAAAATCGTTAATTTCAAAAACCACCAATCAGGAATGGACCCAGACCATAGAACAGGCCGTCACCATAGGACAGAACAGGACCACACACTGCAAAAAAAATGGCACTAAAAGAAAAAAATGGCCAAACTAATACACAACGAAGAGGACACCTCAACACACACCTGGGTTAAAAACCTCTCCCACAGACACGGAAAGAACAATACTGGCCAAGGGACTCAACTACAACCACAGGGACGCCAAGACAGCAGACTTCCTAGCAGCACTAGAATGCACACTCAGGAACAATGGACTGACAGAAGAGACACAACAAACTGTGAGACAAAGTATCGTACCTCTGATAACAAGGAAAAGACAAACACATAACCTCAACACCAAGGAGAGGGAAGCACTAAAATCACTAAGAAACGATAAGAACATAATCATACTACCAGCAGACAAAGGCAGAATGACAGTCATCCTGGACAAAGCAGAGTACATCCAAAAAGCGCAACAACTACTTGCAGATACCAACACCTACCAAAAGAGGGAGTTTGACCCCACCCCACAGCTCACCAATAGGATAAACAACACACTGAGGAATCTACAAAAAAAACGGACAGATAACCTACAAAGAATGAAACCTGAAAGCAACAACACCCCCAGATTCTATGGACTACCCAAAGTGCACAAACCAGACATCCCACTCAGACCCATAGTATCACTACCAGGGACGACACCACACAAACTGGCCAAAGAACTACAGCAGAAACTGAAACACCTGATCAGCGGATCCAGACAATCTATACAATCAACACAGGAATTCTTGGACATCATCAGAAATATACACATAGACAAGGAAGAAACCATGGTCTCATTCGATGTAACGGCACTGTTCACCTCTATCGACAAAACCCTTGCCAGAGAAACAATAGCCAACCTGCTGGACATACAGAACAGACAACAGAACGTTGAACCTATCAACAAAGACGGCATACTTAAAGTAGTGGACCTGTGCCTCACAACACACTTCACATTCAACAACCAGATATACGAACAAATCAACGGAACACCCATGGGCTCACCGATCTCTGGACTCCTAGCAGAAGCAGTAATGGAAAGGTTAGAACAAACAGTCTTACTGCAAATTCAACCCAAACTCTGGGTCAGATATGTGGATGATACCTTTGTAATCATTAAAAACAGAAATAGAGAACACACACCGGATCATCAACACCACACTCGCAGGAATCCGATTCACTAGAGAGGAAGAAAAGGATAACCACAGAACCACAACAATAATAAAGAATTTTGAACAGTTTATCTGTAGAATGCAAATTTGAAATCCTTGAAATGATTTCCCCTCCCCTTCTCTGAAGGATTTGTTCTGGTCTATTTGCACAGCCTGCATTTTCTTCTCAGCCTTTGACTGCTGGGAAACTCCAACAGCTATTTAGAAATGGTGGAAATCTGTATAGGGAACATGGTGGAAAGTGTAATTTTCATTTGTCAGCTGTGAAATAAAAAATCCAGAGTACACTGCAACAATCCATATCTGATTACTCATATTATAGATGATGGAAAAATGTCAAAAGTAAAGTGCTATCTTTAGCCTTTGAAGGAGTCCAAAAATTGCTGACAGAGTTAAATGCATTAATTTGCACTACATGCACTATGATTACCTGGTGTAAAATGCAAAGAGGGGATCAAGAGAAGTATCAAAAGTCTTTGTTAGTAATTTATTGGAACTATTCTGAATATTTTATATAAATCTGTTTTGTATTTCAGAGACTTAGTACCTCTTCACAATGCCTGTTCCTATGGTCATTATGAAGTTACAGAGCTCTTAGTTAAGGTTAGTATTTAAACCTTGTTCTGAATTTGTGCATTATAGGTTAGTTATACCGGTGTGGATAATTTGTATAGAGCTAAATATATTAAAGAAGAAATAATGCTCTGGAACTCACTAGCATTCTGTCTTGAACCAACAATCAGATTCAACATAGGCAAATGGGATCAAAATCTCTGTCTTGTACAGGATCGTGACCATCAACTGGATTTAAATGTTTATAGGCCCATAGTACAAAATTTCACTAACTTGACACTAAATTGACAATCTCACATCAAAACAACAAAAGGTGGCTTGTGGAAAATTGAAAATGTTCCACCGATAGAGTTGGGGCAGAGAGGAGGGGGCTCGACCTTGTACCTAACTGTATGATAGATATGTACTTGGCATTGTGGTTAAAATACAGCATTTCCCAGGGTTAATATCTTGTGCCTGAGAGTGTAAAACCTAGCTTAGATCTCTATGGTGCTGTAAAGATAGCCAATGAATTTGTATTCATATACTGAATCTGAAATAAAGCTTTTTGCTCTATCTTACCATCCCTTTTTTTCTTGATGCTATGTATTTGACTTCCTATTTAACGTTAGAAATTGAGTGAAATAAAAAATATTGTTTTTCTCACTTGTCTCCACTTCTAAATGGTGCAAATTTCTTAACGTGTGTTTCTGAATTGTTAATGCGCGTTCCTGAATACTTGAACAGTGCACTTTGAAGAAGTTTAAACTTATTTTTATAATTAATTTTTTGAAAACTGATTTCTATTCACAGCATGGTGCGCATGTGAATGCTATGGACCTCTGGCAGTTTACTCCTTTGCATGAGGCAGCCTCCAAAAACCGGGTACAAGTATGTTCCCTATTGCTGAGTTATAGTGCTGATCCGACATTACTGAACTGCCATTCAAAAAATGCTATTGATTTGGCCCCTACACCACAACTAAAAGAACAATTAGCATGTAAGTTTTTCACAAACCTTTCTCTTTTTCATTGTTACTTTAAATTAAGCATTAAATGTTCTGTGACTGTTGAGTATTGGTCCATAATGATGTTTATAATGGGTACATTTTCTCAAAAATTTATAACTTCTTGAGAAAAGGATGCTGAACACTGCTGACATAGAAAAGGAAATGCATAAATGAACCTAGCTTATTTTTTCTATTTAGATTCTATGGTAATGGGCATCTCAGAGTTTTTTATTTGTAAAAAAGTGTTTTGTTTATCAATGAGCAAAAGGACTTCACCTTATCTAGTACCCCTTAAGTACTGGGTTGTTCCAAGGTATTTGCAGCCAATTGCATGCTTCTAACTGCTTATTACTGTTGCGTTTTGGGGAACCCCTGAGCCGTTTATGCACATTAAGATAGAACTATCCATTCATTTTTCTGTCTTAATTGTTTAATGATAGTTGAGTATATTTTGGCTCATGTACTCTAGAGAGTCTTTTCTCTTTGATTGTGCTTCAATGTTGTCTAATTGTGTAGTCCTTTTCTAAGTGACTGGTCCAGATTTGTCCCAAGATGTGAAGAGTTTGGGTTAGGTATCTATTTAACTTGCGATTCCCCCCCCCCCCCCAAAGCTTATCAAATAATAGATTTAGATTTGGTCTTTTATTTGCATTTTCCCACAAACGTGAATTAACAAATGCACTTCTTAGCGATCTGAATTTGAGCTCACTGACTCACTGTCACAAAGCATTTGAGGCCAAAATATTGAATGTTTTCAAAAAGGAATTAGATATAGCTCTTGGGGCTAAATGATAAGCCATAATCATTGCGAATGCTGGAGCATATTCGAAGGGCCTACTCCTATTTTTCCTGTTTAGTAACCTTTTACGTAGCTTAATGCTTTTGAATGTGTGTATGCTGATACTTTTGCATGATTGTGAAGTGTTTTCACATCCTGTTGATTTCAAATATGATTAGTAACCTGACTCCTCCACAAGTGGCAAGTCTTGTATCCCCTTTAGTTAGCAGACTATAGTATAACTACAGTACCATGTTAAGTCGTTTTTTAAACTGTTTGTTAACTTTGTGAATTTAATTTTGGTGCTTGTTAGCTAGGGTAATACTGACACCAGCATTTCCATGTCACAATGAAAATGCAATTTTGTATGTGTAGCATTATGTAACAAAGAGCTGATTGTTAAAAATGCCATCAGTTGTGGTGCTGGTGATGCACCTTTATGGTTTGCTAGTTGAACATTGTCCTCTAAGGTGTCAGCAAGAAAGTAGCATTCTTATTTTAGTTGACTCGTATGTGCCTCCTAGTTGTGTTTGTATATTTTGTAAATTTTGTGTTTCTTGCTGATTTTTATTTAGCCGTCACGGTCTTGTGCAATGCAAAAAATTCTAATATTTAGATCAATACAACCATTACTGAAATAACTATACATTCATTCCTCCATATTCGCAAAAATTCTGTTTCTGAGAAATTCATGAACGATGAAATTTGTGACTGAGGAACCTGTTAAAAATTGCACATACGTGAGTTTTGCAGCTGAATTGTGTTGCTACTTTTGGTACAGATAGGTGAATTCACGAATCGTGAACTTGTGGACACCAGGGATTCACTGTGTGTAACTCCGTGTTTATAATTTGCGGCTTTTGTGTTATACAGATGTTTCAGTGGATCAATTGAATAGCAGCTACTCTTTATTCACTGTTGCCCAATTCAACTTGGAAAGAATAATGAGAAAAAGAGTAGGTCATATTTTCCCTTGATCCTGCACTGTCATTCATATGATCACTGATCTAAACTCTATTTTCCCACCTGCTGTTCATAATCCTCAATTTCCAGTGATACTGAAAGTCTGCTCATTTTTGCTTTGAACGTACTCAACATTCATAGCCCTTTGGGTTAAAACCAGATCCCCAAGATTCACAGTACTGATGGTTGAAATTTACTCTTGTCTTAGTCTTAAATATCCTTTCTCTGGAGTTGTGCTGCCCTGTTCTAGATTCCCCAGACAGGGAAAATGATCTGTGTCTACCCTGTCAATATGTTAGATACTCTCTCATTCTTCGAAACTCCAGAAGTCATGGGTCCAATTTATTGGATAATCCTTCATCTCAGGAGTCGATTTAGTGACCTTTGTCAACCTTTTGTTGTACTTCCTTTTAGTGTAAGTGTGCCCCTCATTGGGTCTGAAGATTAAAACAGTGCCAAGTATTCCAGGTGTGCGCTCAACAACACACTATGCAATTATGATGTCAGTGTGCCTTCTAAGCTGCATGGCTGCACAGCTGCTTTGACGGTCCGTGCATACTGATGGGTGTGTTGATGCATTGATTTCTGGTTTCTCCAGATCTGACCTTTGCCGTCTGCGCAATGGCTGAAGAAATTACAGGGAATGGATTGTGCCTTTATTCCTGTTATCTAATCCCCTTGCAATAAATGCCAACATGATTTGCCTTTGTCATTGCTTGCTGAGACTGCATGGTAATTGTGTTCCTTGTATGCATATCCTCGACTCTTTCAAAATCAACATTTTCACTTCTGTTTTAAAAGATTACTTTTCTATTCTTAAGGCCAAAGTAAATAACTTCATTCTTCCTTTTTTTCTTACCATCACCCATCATTTTTTCCCCACCAAACTTGCCTGTATCTCCTTGTAACCCCTCTGTCCATCAGCATACATTTCCACCTAGCTATGTATCTTCAGCAATTTGTGACAAATCTGTCTCTCTGTCTTAGTCATTAATATAGATCTTAGGTAACTGGGCCTCCAGCGCTGATCGTTTTGGCACACCCTCAGCTATAGTCTGCCAGCCTAAAAATGCACCATTTGTTTCTGCTCACTTCCTGTCTATTCACCAATCCTCCCTCCATGCCAATATATTATACTGAATCTCTCTTGCCTCTTGTCTAGATTAGAAACAAGTGAGTTGGTTTTGCTCCATCACTCAAAAAAAAATACACAGGGGCAGGAGGCAGATTAATCTCAAAGCCCTCAAACCACCTGAGAAAATGCACTCCTGTAAATAGAATGCAAGTAAATGGTGAGAAACAGTTCCTCCAGTTGCAAGTAGGATCTCCTACCTTGTAAGCATGGGATAAAAGCAGCCTGTATGGAGAAGCATTGAGCTGTTGGGGGAACTCCGTGTTTGCTGGAGGAGCAGAGGTCAAGGGGGTCAAAAGCTAGGGCCTGCAGTGTGGGTGAGCAGAGGTTGCTGTTAAGACAGAGGTATTTGGGCTCTTGGACAAGTTAATTCATCAATACCCTAAATTATTAACTCTCCATTAAACGTAGATCCACAGCATATGAGGAAAACATGAATTTCCTATGTCTCACAATATTTAAATTGGTATAAGAAAACAGGTATAAGTTAATAAGTTTTTTTTTCAAAATAACTGATGCATTTCTACACAGTCATTACCTTAAATACACCTGCAGACTGGTGAAATCATAGCTAATGCACTTACTTAACATGTATAAAGCTGGATCATTTTAATCATACTAGTGCAACTGCGTTCAGAACAATTGTCCCCACTCCATAATGTTCAAGCATAGTAGCTCTTGAACTTGTCCAATCATGAACTAAACATTCTACATTAATTTGTAAGGAATTCAGCTACCATGTTCCCCCTTCCCTTGTAAACAAAAAGGCAGTTACTTATACAATGAAAAAAGTTATAGGAATACAAGATAGCAATGCCAGGGAAAAATTAATATTTTGAAACTTAAAGCTTTTCATGCTTGTAATATCTTTAGAAATCTTTGAAAATCTATTCATGCAATGCCTACTGCATGTTATTGCTCAAAATTGAGAGGTGTTGACTTCTGGGCAAACCAGATGTTTTGCAGAGGTTTGTAAGTTTACACATGTAATGGATTCTGATAGGTGAATTTTATTGAAACATTATAAGCTTAATAAAAATACCCCTTGATAGTTGATATGAAACATGGAAAATTGAAGCAATGCGCTCATCTTATGTTTAAATTTTCTACAAAGTGAGTTTTTAGTGCTTCGTTTAAATTGTCATTCTAGATGAGTTCAAAGGACATTCATTATTACAAGCTGCAAAAGAAGCAGATGTGACCTGTGTGAAAAAACATCTGTCTTTAGAGAATGTGAATTTCAAGCATCCTAGGACTCGTGAGACTGCATTGGTAAGAATTGTACCTGTTCTTACTTTGCATCTTTTCTGCTGTTTTGTTTTTAAAATGAGTCACAGTTTTGCTTTAGTGGTTTACTGTTAATGTGAATTAGTATATAGGCTTAAAATTTGTGGCTGAAATGATGTGCTTTTATACATTGGGACCTATTCTCTCCAGAATTATGTGCAAGCCTTGCCTGTTGGTTATGAAATAAAGTTTGGGCAGCCTGTTGTTGCCCATGGCTTTCTCAATGGAAATGCCTTGGCCATTCAGGGTAGACTGGTCCACCAATCAATACCCTTGTCTTCTGTAATACAAATTACTGTGTTCATTTGAAATTTGGCATTCTTGCGCCTATCCTGATGACGATGGAAATCTTTTGCAACCTGTCTCCCTTTTCAGCAACATTTATGTTATAGGCTACCAAATGTGAGTGTGTGCTCAAAGATGATCATTAAATCCCCTGAATACACTGCCAAGCTAATGCACAAGTTATTAAATAAATTGGCAACCAATTTTCAGACAGCTTTATAACTTTCACCAAATTTTTATTCATACAACTGTGTATATTTCAGTTTAGTCATTATCATCCAGTTATTTTTAAATATGCTTTGTGTAGAATAAAGCAGATAGCATTTTTGATACAGCTTTAATGACATGAAAGCTTTCCCACCAAATGTAGCCTTCATGATATTAGAATTTTTTTGATAATGTTAAATAAAACATTTCCGAGATGGCTGATCATTTTAACTCAAATGATTGGTTGAGTATTCCTAAATTTCTGCTATCCAGTTTGCAAACGGCAATTCATTTCTTATATGTGTAAATTGTGTAGATTGAATTTTTTAGCTGTTTACAGTATTCATATTGTTTGTGCTTGGAATGTATTTGCAATTTACGACTTTGTTATTCTTGAATATTTTAATTGACTTATGTACGTTTATGTAAAGCCTGTGAATAGAAGAGAATATTTAAACTTGTTTATCTTTATAGCATTGTGCTGCTGCTTCTCCATACCCAAAACGAAAACAGGTGGCTGAGTTATTATTAAGAAAAGGGGCTAATGTCGATGAAAAGACAAAAGAGTAAGATGATTTGCAAAGTTTTATTTTCCCTTTTTAAACATGTTTTCGCGTTGTTTGTATTTATTTAGATTTTCCTCAACGTGTCTCTCTCTCCCTCTCTGATTACCTTCCTCTTAGCTGTTTGACACCGCTCCATGTGGCATCAGAAAAAGCCCACAATGATATTATTGAAGTGCTTATAAAAAATGATACAAAGGTACGCAATTTTATTCTGAACAAAACTATATATTGAGTACATGTAGTGCATTCGTCCATCACTGAAATGTGCTGTTAAATATTTATAGTACTGTTACTATTCCTCTTGTGTGTTGCCGAAGTGATGTATCGTAGTTCTTGAATTACATATAATGTATTATGATTAATAGGTGAATGCCTTGGACAGACTTGGTCAGACACCTTTACATAAGGCTGCACAGTATGGTCACCATCACACATGTCGTTTGTTGCTGAATTCTGGATCTGACTCATCAATACTCTCTATGCAGGGTTTAACTGCATTACAGATGGGTAATGAAAGTGTGCAGCAGATTTTGCAAGGTAAAGAGAGCTAGTTAATAAAATGGATGCTGTTCTTTATACTAGTATTTTAGTGCCGTTGTGGCTTTTCTGTCAAATACTTTGTTCCTGTCATACCTGCAACAATGGTGTTTCCTTAATTAAACATAACATACCATACCCTCTGTTTCAGTCCTTGACAAGTTATGTCTCCTTAATCGTTCTTTGTTTTTCATTATTGGCAGTTCTATTTTGTTCCAGCATTTTCTTTCTTGTTTCCTCCATTGCTCTCACTCTCTTGCTTGCTCTGCCTCCCCACTTTCCCACCCCTCTGCTTTCTCTCACACTCCCACGTCTTAGGCTAAAAATACAAAATTTCAGTCCTTACTTCTATGCCAAAGTACCCAGGTCAAATTTTGTTGGCTTTAGCCAGAACTGAGTTTCAGGTCCCACCATCAAGCAGTGACTATTATGTGTTATTCTCATTATCAGTCCGTTTCTCTTGCACTGCAAATTTGCTGAAACTCTTCTCCGTGCCTGTGTCTCCTCTGGACTTAATATCGCATAAGTTTATATTGCCATCCTCCCAAACTGTACCTTGTTCTCTTGGATCTGTGCTCACATTTGCCCACTGCATTGCCTGCAAAATCCTTCTGCCTTTTACAGATTTCTCAACCGTCTTGAAGTCGACGGTCCCTCAAACCCCTTTGTACTAACGTATGCCATCAAGATTGGGCTATTGAACAATGCTTGCTTTCTTTTCCCGATCTTCTGCTGTGCTAGAACCTTCAATTATGAAGTCTTTGCACACATCTTAACTCTTCCTTCGCTGCTATTTTGTGTTTTTATTCTATCCATCATGACTAAGAAGTATTGAGAGATATTTTACTTTGTACAAAATACAATAATTCCTCTACAAGTGCACATTATGAAATAAACATTAATTAAATCTTAATTAAATAATGACTGCATTTAGTTATATATTTTTATCATGAGTGAAGCAAAATTTGAAGGCAGTGTTTTGTTTTTTTTTACTGAACTTGCAATTTTATTTTTAGGAAAATTAGTTTTCTAATTGCATCTTTTCATTAGCATTGAACTTAAGCTTCTGTTGCCTTATTTAAAATCTGTTTTCCTTTCTTCTTGCAAATCCACTTTGTAGAAGGTGTCATGTTTGGAAACTTTGACACTGATCGGCAGTTTTTGGAAGCAGCCAAAGCTGGAGACTTGAGTATGGTCAAGGTAATGTTTTTCAGAATAAAATGTCGAGATTCACGCATCTTTAACTTTTACATTTGAAAATTTGTATTATTACAACTTGCTCAATAGGTGAACAGTGTACTTCAATCTGGTTAACTATAAAATTAATAAAGGAGCAAAGAACTAAATAAAGATAAACTTTTTCTTTTTACTTTACTTTAATCCTGCAATCTATTGATGGAAGAAGAAATTTAAGTTGCGCGTATGTTCACTGAGTTGGGAAGTTGATTGGCAGACATTTCGTCCTCTGTCTAGGTGACATTTTCAGTGCTTTGGAGCCTCCTGTGAACCACTACTGTACTGTCTCTTCTGGAATTTATCTGGTTTCCTTCCTGCTGCTTCCAGTAGTTTGTTGTAGTGGCCGGTATATTGGGTCTAGGTCCACGTGCTTGTTGATGGAGTTTGTGGGTGAGTGCCATGCTTCTGGAAATGCTTTGGCTCTCCTTTGTTTGGCTTGTCCTATGATTGTTGTGTTGTCCAGTCGAATTTGTGGTCCTTGTCATCTGTGTGTATGGCTACTAGGGACAGCTGGTCGTAACGTTTAGTGGCTAGTTGTCTGCCAGTTTGTCAGCCGGCAGCTGCGCTCTGACAACAACTCACCAGGACAAACAACTCTATACCCATCACATGCAAGACAAATGTAATTTATAAGATTCCATGCAAAGACTGCATGAAATGCTATATAGGACAGACAGGCAGACAACTAACAATCCGCATCCACGAACACCAACTAGCCACTAAGTGCTGTAACCAGCAGTCCCTGGTAGCTCCACACACAGATGACAAGAACCACAGATTCGACTGGGACAACACAATGATCACAGAATAAGCCAAACGCTGGACAGCCAGAGCTTTTCCAGAAGCATGGCACTCATCCAAGGACTCCATCAACAAGCACGTGGATCTAGACCCAATATACCGGCCACGACAACAAACTACCGGAAGCAGCAGGAAGGGAACCAGTAAATTCCCAGAAGAGACAGTACAGCAGTGGTTCACAGGAGGCTCCATAGCAATGAAGATGTCACCTGGACAGAGGACAAAACGTCTGCCAGTGAACATACCCGCAATTACGACAATCGGCACCCAAGCTATAGATCTTTACGCGAGCCTTGAAGAAGAAAGTTTAAGTTTGTCCTGGATATTTGCACTTGGATGAAGCTCCCAGGCTTCAATGCAATTTAAAAAAAAACTAGCTGCATTGGGGGTTTCAACAGAAATGTAGCCATATTAGTTCTGATATAATGACCTGAGGAAAACTAATAATAAACTAAATCTTTAAGTATGACGGTAGTTCATGCAGTTTTGGTCATTTTGTGAAATAATGTAATTAGTATTGACGTGGGTGAGAGAACATGGAGCTTTTTCTAGACTTAGTGTACAACATTAGAACTTTAAAGGTAGAAAGTTAGGTCAAAAAAGATAAGGCAATTTACCGTTTAGTGTTTTTTAGCTCCTTATGATATATTTCAATGATTGAAAACGGTTGAGTGGATTGAAATTAGTCTATATTGAATAGGTATGAAGGTCATGTCCGCGACACACTTATGAAAGTAAATTGTTCATTTATGTTGTAGTGTCACCTGCATATTTCTGAAATTCCCATTCTGAAATCAGCTGCACTGATATTCAAAAGTTGAGATTTTAATCTTTTTTAATCTTTTAGTTCTGCCCTTAAAGAACTATAGCTGGAGAGTATATTTAAAAATGTTGTCTAATGGTATTCTTTCAGAAACTCTGCACTCTTCAGAATGTAAATTGCAGAGATGTCGAAGGGCGCCAATCTACTCCTCTCCACTTTGCAGCTGGCTACAACAGAGTATCCGTTGTGGAATATTTGTTGCAAAATGGTGCCGATGTTCATGCCAAAGATAAAGGGTAATGTTTATTTACTTCCTAACTCTTTCCGCTTTTTTGAAAATTCGAAACTGTTACTGATGTCTAGTGTGGCATTAAATCTTGATGAGAGTGCCATTTTAATGCTTAGGAGTTTTGCCATTGTTAATTACAAATTAAATACTGAATGTAATAGTTTCAATTATTTTATTAGGAAACAGCTATGTGGCAGTTCTTTTCTTCACATCTTTCTCCACTACTACTTCCCATCTTCACCCCATACGCAGGGATGTTTGCAGACTGCCTGACACCCACATGCCACCTGTACACTCTCATGTGCATTCACCACTCTGGTTAGAGTTTTGATAGAAAATAAGGTTATACGTTGAAGGGAGATTCTTTAGGATATCCACTTTTTGGTTCTAGGAATGACTAAAAGCTAGTACTGTAGCTGAGTACTGATTATAGAATTTTTACAGGAAGTTTTTCAATTTACATAAGTTTATAGTCAATCAGGATATTGTTGTAATAGTTCCAGGAGCAGTATAATTTTTTTCAATCTTAATGAGACCTCATCATTTGGCATCCCTTTTTAATCTTTCTCCTAGGGGATTGGTTCCATTGCACAATGCGTGTTCCTATGGACATTATGAAGTAGCAGAACTCCTAGTCAAAAATGGTGCAGTGGTCAACGTCGCTGATTTGTGGAGGTTTACTCCTTTGCATGAGGCTGCAGCAAAGGGAAAGTATGATATTTGTAAGCTTTTATTACTGGTAAGTGAGCCTAGATCTTGCAGTAGAAATTGGTGAAATTATCAGTGCTCACTATTCACTTTAAAGGTGCAGACCTGAAAGTGACTTCGACTGACTTTGGATGCATTATAAGCCTGAAAACTAAGATGTTGCTGTCCCAAGTTCCTCTGCTCACTCATAAGTTGGAATATTACTCCTATTACCATGAAGGATTGAAGTATTTATTACAAATCATAAGTGTGGAGTTGTGATACCCACTGCACACCTGCTAAATTTATTGGAAAAACTTGTCTATTTAACTGTTGTTTGAATTTTCAATGGTGGTATGTCTGAATTATTGAGATACACCAGTTCTTGTTGAAAATTAACTTGACATGTGCAATATCATTCCTTAAGGTTTTAACTAATGCTGGCAAATTTAAAATGTTTAGACTATCTGTTCTGCTTTTATTTTGTGTTCTTCATAATTTGGCATTAAATGAACTACTCTTACTTGGATTTCCTCACTCTCACTATTTCAGTAATGAATCTATAGTTCAGGAGATGTACAATTGCTTGCCCTGTTCATACAGTACCTGGTCCCCTGTAAAAAGAGTTAGTCATGCTGTTTACAACTTTTGCTAAACTGGTGTCCCAGTCCAAGGCCTGTAAGTTTATGGGTAAGTGTAAGACTAATGACATACAGGCTGTAATAACAAAAATCAAAGAATAAATATCAAAGAAATAACTGTTTCAGATGACATCTAGTGCTCCACTAGCAATTAATTGTTTTCAGTTGCCGTCACTTAAAGGGAAATGCAGAATGAATGTGAATTGGACCTTGCAGCTTGCACAATGAATGACCAAATAACCTAGTGTTGGTGGAGAGAGTTATACTTATCAATACACAGAACATTCTCCTTCAATATCGCTTGCAGGATTGTCTGTTATCCGCAACTGAACTGATAGAAATCTCCCCTGTGAATGAGAAGGTTGTGGGTTTGAATCCTGCTCCAGGGCATGAGCGATTTGAGGCTGACAATAGAGTATATTACTGAGGGAGCATACTTCAGTAAGTGATCATTGCCATAATGACAAGTGGGGGAAAATGGCTACATGAATTGACACCAGAACACTAGAGGGAGAACTTCCCATGCATCCTATTATTTCCCCACTTTCTTCAAAGGAAACACACCAGCAAGCAAGCAACCATTTTTCCCTGTAATAAAGCAAATGCATTATGCAGGCAGCCATATTCCTCCTCTGATTCTAGAGTTTACTCCAGATCTCTCTCTCGGGTAGATATTTGAGTGTCTTTGGAGAGGGTGCACACAATTTCCACTGCTGTGCTGGAGGACTTCAGTGCCTATTGCTTGTACGTTTGATTAAATGTTAGTAACTTTCTAATTTAGTTGGCACAGTTTCCTTTTTGATTTTATTTGGGACAAAGAGTTTGTCATCCTTTAGGTTGATTGCACCATCTGTTTTTTCATTGTATTTGTGCTATAGATTCATAGAAGTGTACAGCACAGAAACAGATCCTTTGCTCCAACTCATCCATGCCAACTAAATATCCTAACCTAATCTAATCCCATTTGTCAGCACTTGGCCCATATCCCTCTTAAATTCTTCCTATTCATGTACCCATCTAGATGCCTTTTAAATGTTGTAATTGTACCAGCCTCCACCACTTCCTCTGGCAACTCATTCCATACACACCAACCTCTGCAAGAAAATAATTGCACCTTAGGTCCCTTTTAAATCTTTGCCTTCTCACTTTATGCTGAAAAATGGATCATGCTGTTGAAGTTTTTCATCCTGTACTTATCAAGACAGATGCAAGCAGCCAAATTTCAAAGGAAGCAACAATCTGTTCTGAATGAGAAAAGGGTTCTGAACAATAAGCATTCTTGCATCTATGCTGATGAACACAAGCTAAGAAGTTCTCACTGCGCATCATTTTTTTTCCCATGATGCAGGTTCTGTACTATGAAGTGACTTTTGGCGTATGTTTGTTGATTGTAGTTTTGATGTCACTGCTGTCTTTGCAGATGCAGTTTGTGCTTATGCAAATAAGACTTAAATGGGGGCCAAATTGAGAAAATATAGAACCAGTTCTATGGATGACTTTAATAAATTCATCTGTCTTTTGAGCAGTGTTATCCCAGATATTCAGTGTCAAATTTTGTTTAAATTGCTAGCATGGTGCTGATCCAACCAAGAAGAATCGAGATGGAAATACTGCCCTTGATCTGATAAAGGATGGAGACACTGACATTCAAGACCTCCTGAGTGGAGATGCTGCTTTACTTGATGCTGCAAAGAAGGGTTGCATGACCAGGGTGAAAAAATTGTGTACAGCAGACAATGTTAATTGTAGAGACACCCAGGGCAGACATTCAACACCTTTGCATTTAGCAGGTCTTTTTACATCAATTCTGAACTTTGCTTTATGTGTAATATGGAGAAGTGCAGCCAATTGAATGCTTGGGGCAAAATTAGCACTTTCACATCAAAGTAGTACCTTCACAATCATTAACTCAATTTGATAGTATCAATATCGTAAAGTGTCATCATGTCTGATGTGAATATTTGACAAGTCAGGTTACAATGTGAAACCTGGCTTTCCAACTTTGTTTTTTAAGTTGTGGAAATCAGTTCTTGTACACACAGTCAAGAGTCTGCCTGTGTACTTTCATCACAAAGACTAAAACATTTATTAAACAAGAGCATGAACTAATATTACACTAGACAGAAAGATTGAGACAAATTCATGACAAGTAACAGAAAAGGATTCCGACTCGCTATATGTATTTTACCCTATTAATATCCTTACAAACATTAAATCCTGGTGAAGATTTATCGCTATCTTCTCACCATGGCTTCTTGCTCAGGTGAGCACAGTTGTAATCAGTTTCTGTCCGGCAAACTTTGGAGCATTCATCAAATGCTTTTTCTTCAGATGGTAACGAAACACCTACAACAAACTGCTAACTAAACTGGCTATTATTTTAACTTCAAAACAAACATCTGAGTTCCTTAAACTTCATTTTCAGCCATTTTGCAGGATTTCTTATCAATGAGTGTAACAATCTTGCCTCTATCCTTTGGTGCAGACCACCACTGACTCCTTTCTAGATATTTGAGTCCCTGAAATGCTGTCACACCAGTTTATCCTTTTTTTTCACTGCATTGGACTAATCCCCAGTCCTTTGCTCTAAGGATCATAAAAGTTCATAATAAAAATGCATACTTGCAAACAAACTTCCAGACATCTTGCTAACAAGCTCAAAAGAACAACTTTATAAATAAAACTAAAATCCATGATTGTCCTTCACGTAAAATACAAAATTTAATTTAATATTATGCAGTCTTTCTACTGACCTGCAGAGAGATGAGCTACTACAAGCAAATTTTAGAGGTTTAGGATAGAAATTTGCAAGCAAGAGTGCAAAGGAGCAATTTCCAGATTAGTGCTGGTGCCATGCATTAGTGGCTATAAAAATCAGAAAATTGAGCAGATGAATATATGGGTGAGAGGGCATTAGGTTTCTGCAACATCGGATGAATTCTGGGGTTGGGGTACTTTTCAGGTTTCACTCGTAGGAGTGGGGCCAATGAACGTGATAGACAGTTTTCTCATGCTTTGGGAATGGTTTAAATTAAATTGACAGAGGAATGGGAACCACGGTGTATAGCCTTAGAAAGGAGAGGCAAGGTGAGCAAAGACCTGGGGGAGGGAGAGAGAGAGAGAGAGAGATACCTAGAGTAAGAAAAAGTAACTTATTAGGTGGTGTTAGACCAAAAAGAAATACAATAAGGTCTAAATTAGGTTTACAATACATGAATATAAGCAGAAATACAAATAAGATTAGTAAGTTAATGCTATAAAGAGCAACGCTTGAATATGATGTAGCAATAATGGAGACTTAGTTCAAAAATAGGCAGGACTGGTTACTAAATAGTTCCAGATGTCAGTTGTACAGGAAAACTAGGTAATCAAAGAAAGACAATATTTAGTGAAGCCAATCTTGTATTGCTGGAGAGAGTGGATGTCCAGGAGGGACCAAGAAACTAATCTGGTTAGAGTTGAACCATTTTGTACTAATCAATATATTTGATATGCACCAATTTGTCTAATATATGTGTAGAGGAAGAAACTTTTTTAAAAAAAATCAAGGTGCAAAAACAATATTGGCAACTTAAGCCATGAATTATAATTCCAGGAACAAAGTGAGACCTGGCATTAAATATGCAAAATCATTGAAGATTGCAGGGCAAATAAAAAGAGAAATTAAAAGGCATACTTTGATCATGTGCTTTTTAAATATTGATGTGCATACAGGAAGACGTTGTGATGAAACTTTCTATGGTAACACTGATTTGGCCCTAAATAGAAGATTGGTCCAGCTGACAGCAAAACCACAAGCTGACTACCTCCACTATTAAAGCTCAGTAGCAGCAGTGTGTACTATCTACAATAGGCACTGCAGAAATTCACTAAGGTCCCTAAACAACACCTTCCAAATCCATGATCATTACCATCGAGAAGGAAAAGGGCTGCAGATACATGAGAATACCACCACCTGCAAGTTCCCTGTCTTGGAGAGATATTGCCATTTCTTCAGTGTCTGGATCAAAATCCTGGACCTCTGTCCCTAATCAAAGAATAGTTGCAGCACAAAGGCCATTTCGCTCATGTTTAAGAGCAATTCAGCTAGTATCACTACTTTGCATTTTTAATACAGACCTCTGCATTTTCTCTAACTCTAACCAGATTCTCTACAGCATATGTACTGCAACAGTTTAAGACGTCCACCACCACCTTCTGAGGGTTGACTATGAATGCTGGCCAAGCTAACAATGCTCACATCCCAAGAGTGATTTTTTTTTAAAAGAAATTCTAGGTGAAGAACTTTCTAAATAGATGTGGCAACTTTAGAGAGTGTAAGGTTGATTTTAAGGTGAAGCAATTCCAATTATGTTGATAGTTTGGAGAAATTTAGGTTGTTAGAGAAGGTTGAGTTGAGAATATACATAGGTGTTCAAAATTATGAAGGGTCTATAAATAAATACGTTGAGAAATTGTTCCCGTTTGCAAAAAAATTTAAGAGCAAGAATATGATTTAATGTTATTGATCAAAGAATCAACAGCGACATAATATTAGCATATTAGCAGATTCAGTCAGAAATTTCATAAGGGAATTTGAGTAAATGTCTGAAGAGAGAATAGACGCCTGTGTTGAAAGTGCAAAGTAATGGAACTAGCCAAGTTGCTCTTGAATGTGGTGAGCTAAATAGCCTCTTTTTGTGGGGCAACTATTCTTTGATGCTAGGTTTCCAGCTGTTTCTGGTTGTATTTGTTAAACCTATAGGTTACTCATCATTTTCATCAAATTTTTCATTTTTTTTTTAGTGAAGTCACTGTAACTATTTTCCAATTAATTCAGGTTCTAGCTAGATATTGCTCATCTTGCCAACTGAACCATGCAGATTTATTCCTGCAATAGTGGGTGCTGCTTAATGGGGTGAAGTATTTGTGCTGGAGAAGCAGTTTTCTTTATATGGGCAGGTGGAGTCTTGCCTGCAATTTTACATTAATTGAAATGATGAATTATGAGCTATGCTATTTTAGCAAATGTAGCATCTCATTTCAATAAGATGTTTGAATATTTCATTGAGATGACATTAAATACAAGAGCAAGAAAATTATCTATTGCATTTATATTTGCCTATTATAAATACTGTTTTCAAAACAATTTTCCATTATACTAACTATCCAGAATGAATGTCATGTCATGATTTTATCCTTCTGACTGGAGTTAATTAGGAGCAAGTATGATTTTTTAGCTTCTTGTGCTAACTGTTCTTAGTGCAGATAACATTGAAGTGACATTTCATAGTTTGGCTTTTAAGTAGAATCAAATTTTTAAAGCACAATTAACAAATAAGTGACTAAACTTATTGGTTTCCTTGCCTATATATCTAAATAAGTGATGTAAAAGTGATGTAGGTGAGGTATAAATATCAAAAATATAAATTAACCATCTAAACTTGGTTACAGTAGTTCTGTATTTGTCAAGTTTTAAACTACTGTGATAAACCTGAAAAATGCATTGTTTTGCCCAAAACTGCAGAAATGATGGGAAAGCTGTAGATTACATCTTGTCTAGTTAACTCATGGAATTTGAATTGCTGTGTTTTATTCTCCATGTGTTGTTACTTTAGAGTGAATCTAAGTTTTCAATTGTCATCCACTTTTGTGTGTCTAACAGCTGGGTACAACAATCTTGAAGTTGCAGAATATCTGCTACAACATGGTGCTGATGTGAATGCTCAAGACAAAGGGGGACTGATTCCTTTACATAATGCTGCTTCATATGGGGTAAGATGAAACACAGTACTGTACTAAATTCACTAGTTTTCCTGGTAATTTTGAAAATAATTAAGTTGATTAAGTTACTGAGCCTGCTAATCTGCTTCAGTGTTTCAGTGCAAAAATTTATAAGTATTCATTTGTGACATTCATATGTTTTATGTAGAATTTTTTTTCTTTGGTTTTGGTTATACTACTTGGTTAAATACTCCATGGGTGGCCAAGCAGTTCAGTTGTGCTGTATTAGCTGTAGCTTCAAATGCATATTGCAAGGTTTGTGAAGGTTTGCAGTGCAAGGTTGTCTGCTATATTGAAGCCTTCCTATTTACATTTTTTTGAAAATACCCAGGAAGTATTGGGTGCATTGCTTTCAATCTTTGAAAATATCCTGGATTCTAAAATGGAAAATAGCACATGGAGTCTTTATATTAAAGGAGAAGGGAGCATGAAATGTGGAAATATCGACCAGTTAGTGTGAAATGAGTAGTAGGGTTTGTTATATGGATGTCACGATGTGACATTTACAAACGTATATGAGCAATAGAGTCAGTGCAGGTCTTGTGAAAGGAAGTCTTGCTGGTGAAAAATTAATTAACAATTTTTTAGAATGTAATGAGCAGGGTAGCTAAAAGGAAATTGATGTTTTTTTTCCTTAAGCTATTTTTAAAGGTAGAACACTTGAGGAAGATATGGAGCTTGTGGGATTGTGGCTAATATATTAATGTTTGTGAGGATTAAGATTAGAAATGATTTGGGGTAACTGCGTCATTTTCATGTTGACAAGTTGTGACTAAATGTTGTAATGGTCAGTGCATGGGGTTGAACTGTTTACACACTCTGTAATTTAGGCGATGCAGTGTATCCAGATTTGCTGATGTGAAAGTACTAGGGAAAGTAAGCTTTGAGGACAACACTATCTGCAAAGGGACATAGACAAGCTAAGCAAGTTGGAAGGAAGGTGGCAGATTATAGTATAATACAGGAAAACATGAAAATATCCACTTTGTTAGAATGAACAGAAAAGCAGAACGTCTTTTAAAAGGTGAGAGACTAGTGAATATTGACATACAGAAATTTATGCTCGGAACAAAATTTCACTATATCTCCGGTAACTTGCCACTTTCGAAGAAGTCGTTGCACCTATTTTGGACTTTACTCATGTTCAACTGATCTTGCTTGTTGTCAGTCTTTGCAGCATAGGAACACAGATCCAGCTTGAGGAGGCAATACAAAGGATCAGCTTTCTCAGAATGACTGAGCAACATGAGACTCAAATTTTCATAGCAGCCATCTTGTCAGCAAGATCTCCATCGCAGTACCTAGAGGGCATACATTGTCACTAGCTATCAATGAAGGGCCACTCCCAATTGTCTGCCTGTCCCTGAATTATGGTCCCTTCTACAGGGAGACATAGCAGTCAATGGAGTGTTAGAAAGGAAACATGAGAGGAGAATGTGATTCCAATTTTGAATGGTAATTATGAGTATAGGATAGGAAATGTTAATGAGGTGAAGTAGTGTACAAGTATTTGCTGTTCAGATAGGAATGATTGGAGATGAAAAGCTGTGTTCATGCCTTGAAATTGGAGGCGCAGGTAGATAGAATAGTGAAGAAGGCATTTGGTATGTTTGCCTCTATAGATCAGTGCATTGAGTATAGCAATTGGGAGTCACGTTGCGGCTGTACAGGACATTGGTTAGATCACTTTTAGAATATTGCATACAATTAAAGTGTCCCTTCCAAAGGAAGGATGTTGTGAAATTTGAAAAGTTCAGGAAAGATTTACAAGGATGTTTCCAAGTTTGGAAGGTTTGAGTTATAGGGAGAGGCTGAAGAAGCTGGGGCTATTTTTCCTTGAATGTCGGAGGCTGAGGGGTGACCTTTTAGTGGTTTAGAAAATCATGAGGGGTATGGATAGCGTGAAAAACAAGGTCTTTTCCCTAGGGTGGGGGAGTCCAAAGCTAAAGGGCAAAGGTTTAGGGTGAGAGGGGAAAGATAAAAGGGACCTGAAGGGCAACAACTTCACGTAGAGGGAGGTGCGTGCGTGGAATGAGCTGCCGAGGAAATGGTGTAGGCTGGTACAAGATTTAAAACTTATCCGGATGGGTACACAAGTAGGAAGGGTTAGAGGGATATGGGCCAAAAGCTGGAAAATGGGACTAGATTTATTTAGGATATTTAGTTGGAATGAATGAGTTGTTTCTGTGCTTTACATAGCTGTGACTCTATACAGCTTAATGCTGGGGAAATAGATGTTGAAGTTGAGTGCCTACAAGTGTTATGCCACTTTCCTTTCATGTCCTTGAGAGATCATAGACCTTTTGGAGGCACAGATTTAAGGGACCACACTTCCGCCAACTTCCCTAGCCACTTCTAACCACACTTGCTGAGTTTGAGAAGCTAGTCTCTCATTTCTTTCCAAAGGAGTTTCACATTATTTTAGCCCCTCAGAAGCCACAGCAGGAGATCTGGGGATGAGTCAGAGACCTAGAGAGCATCCTTTTGTTGATTGCTGAATTTAGTTGATAAAACAAGGCACAGTTCTGTCTTTCTGATTGGTGTGAAGGATACTTTAATTAGAAATCCTTCCTTTGGCACAAACAAGTCGTCATCGCAGAAACCCAGAAGTATGAAGCTAATGCCATAGTTGAGTGAAGGAGCCATGACAAGACTGCATATAGTTCCCAACCTGCTAGCTTCCCACCAATCCTGGTATCACCAACATGCAAAGTAAAACTTCTGCCTCTTGTCACTTCAAATGTGGTGCACCTTGTATGATCTCACTCTGTTTATCACCATTTGGTATCTATTCCCGTTACTAGCCCTGTGAAAATTTGGAGATACTGACCTGCCACTAACTACTATTTCATTGTGTGCCAAGCTGAGAACCACCTAGTCAATGTCAATGTCACTGTTCTCTTCTAAGAAGGTTAAAGAAGAGAAGCTAGAAAATGTACAGCCTATTATTCTATCATCACTTGTGGCGAAGTTAACAAACACTATTATTAGAGGCATAACTGAACATATAAGCAAATACAAGCTGATCGGAGAGAACTGATAGTTGTAATGGCTAAGTTATGTCCGGTGAAACCTGTTGAATTTTTTTGTGGAGGAGACCCAAAGTTGATAGATAAAGGATTGTCTGTAGATGTTATTTATCTGTGCTTGCAGAACATTTAACAAAGTTCCAAATAAGAGAGAAAGCAAAATCAAGCACACTTGAAATTAGAGTTACCCTGTTGGCTTGGACAGGGAATTGATTAGGAGGCAGCAGACAAAAGCAGTAATGTGTAATCCTACTCAGATTGGTGAAATATAGCTAGTGGTTTCCTCAGGGGATCGATATAGGGATTCATATTTTATAAATGACCAGCGTGAAGGAATGGAGGACCTTGAGTTTGGTATTAAGTTGTATAACCTAGTAGATGAAAGCAAAAATGTTAGATTGGAACATTTGAGTATGTAAAAAGTCACTCACTTCTTACTTAAAAATAGATCTAATAATTTGCCAGGCAAAGCTGGGAACTGTCAATGAACAAATGAAATATACACATCACTAAGTTAGTTGGTGGTGCAAATAATTAATACCCCAGAGGGGCTGGAATACACATAAATGGGAATTGTTTAATTTGTACAGCTGCTTATGCCTAATTTGGGTATGATTTTCAGGGAAGATATATTGACCTTGAAAAGGTTGCACTGCCAGTTAAACAGAATCGTACCAGGGCTTTAAGGCAAAATTATGACACAGGTTGTTTCAGCTGTATCATAATTGAATTCCTCGATTATAAATATAACTGAAGGTTCAAATCATTAATGGATTTTGATCAGATTGACAGAGTCCAGGATAAGGGGACATGATCTTGAGGTACAGGGGTAATTTTGAGAAGTACTATTTCACAAAAAAGGTCATGGAAGTCTGAAACAAGTTCCAAAAAGCTCTTGAAGGTAGGTCAGTCAAAAGTTTCAAAAGGTTGCTTTTCTTCGCTAAGGATATTGAGAGTTAAATTACCATTGTTGGTAAGTAGATTTGAGAAGCAAATGAGCCATGATCAAACTTGCTTTACTATTTAGTTGGAAGAGCTGAGTTTCTACAATTGTGCAAACATGGAGTCTCATACATTTCTTCCAGTGAAAAAGAGATTTGTGCAATGGTCTGAGAAGAGGACGTGTTGTACAAAAGTTCAAGCCCAGTGTGGTTTTGTCAGCAAATTTTGACAATTGTGCATCAGAAAAATTGTGACCATCAATGATGATGTGTTAATGCTTGGCATTTATGCATCTAGAGCTATAAAGATAATTGTGTTTAGTTAATACTCAGATGTATTGGCCCAGATTTTCTAATGACCAGTTAGTAATTTCTGCAGATAGATGGTTTGGTTCTGCTGCACTTAGTTATCCAGAAATGTTCAACAGTTGAAAACCTAGCATAACTCCTTGGTAACTTTTTAAACCGACTTTCCCGCTGCCTCACCCCTTGACCTTGCCTTAATTCCTAAACCCACCCCATCCCCTTCCTACAGCCCTAAAAATTGCCAGTTATACCTGCCCTTCCCTTCGTAGGATTTCGGGCCTGGGCCCCAGTGTTCCCCCTGTCCTGAAACATTCCGTCAATTCCCTGGTTCCCTTTCAACTTGCACCATTGCACCCTACCTTCACACTTGACTTACGTACTTCATATAAAGCTACTTTGGCTGTTATTGTGATGTTGGACATTTAAATCTAATAATAATACGACTAACTGCTGTGAAAAGGAGGTATGGTTTGCCTTCCACAACTATCCTGCATTACAAGGGATCTGTAAGGTTTGCATTCCCCATTTCTGAAGGATCCCTCGTCAGAATCCACTTTCCAAAATGTGAAGCTCACTGTTAATGTTAAAACCCAAAGTGCCAATCTGAGTGTGTTTGCCACTCTATGACAAATCCATCTCATATTATTAACTTCTTTAATTATTAATGGTTGGAAAGAAATAAAAAGTAACATTATTAAATCTCTAATTTGGGGTTCTCTCATCAATTTTTTTTTCCTTGCTTGGTGTTGACCTGGGCAAAAATGTTGACAGTAAGATACCAAAATACAAGAGTGTAATTCTATTGGGAGAGAAATCTAATCCAACAAAGATGAATATGATTGCTTAAAAATGGGAATCCAGTAAATAATTAAAGTTAGGTGAGCCAACCTAAAATCATTGTTTTATTCCAGCACTCAGGAGTTGTTCTTCTGGGACTGTTCAATTAGTTACTCTGAATGTATTATAAATATCCATTAATTGAAGTAAGGTATTAAGTGGAGCTACTTTATAGATCATGGACATTAAAAGTGGCAAGTGTGGTGATCATGTATATCTGTTGTTTGGAATTTGATACCCTGAAATAATTTTCTGTGCGCTGTTCTTGATGGAGTCTTTCTTTATGTAGAGCTTTCATACTTGGTGTTGTCTATTGTAGGTAATGTGAATGTCTATCAAGTACATGCACTATTTTATTTTACTTTAATTTTGAACAAAGCTGTAACTAACATGCTTTTTGTTTTCTTCCAGCATGTAGATGTAGCAGCAATGTTAATAAAATATAATGCTTGCGTCAATGCAACAGACAAATGGGCTTTTACTCCCCTTCATGAAGCAGCCCAGAAAGGACGGACGCAACTGTGTGCGCTATTGCTAGCACATGGAGCTGACCCCACAATGAAAAATCAGGAAGGGCAAACTCCGTTAGACCTAGTCACTGTAAGTATTCAATTAAGGTAAAGGTTTTTTAACATATTTCATAATTCTTGTGATGTGATCATTTTATAAATTGTCATTTATAAATGAAAGTGAATAAAAATGAAATAATTAGATATTTACATTGTTTTGTGGATAAAGCAGAGTATTACAGTTTTTTTTTTCTTGACAAGCTGGATCTGCATGAAAGTCTTAATTCAGACAATTTGTGCACATGATATCAGTACAATTGTATCTTCCTACTAATCTTAGAACAATGATGCAATAACACACTGGAAAAGAATTTTTTTTGACTTAAAAAGAAATGACCATTACTATTTCATTGTGTAATTTAATGATATCCACCTAACATTTTAAGTTTTATTTTAACATCATACCGCAGAAAGGTGTTTTCAATATATTCTTTAACAATTATACCTTGATTTGCAATTATTCATCAGGGTAAGACTAATTTCCTAGAAGAGTTTTCTTGAAATGACTTTGTCCCTTTCACTTGTTTGAAGATATGAATTTATTGCTGTAACCAATTATAGCCCTCTTTATCAAAGTCTGAGCTTTAAGCTGGGGCAGTTTGTCATTTCAATTGAAGAATAGTTTGAACTGATGTTTCTTGTAAATTGCCAACACCCACAGGCAGATGATGTCCGAGCCTTGCTGATTGCTGCGATGCCTCCTTCTGCGCTGCCATCTTGCTACAAGCCTCAAGCTGTTGTCATCAATGCATCCCAACCAAATAGATCTGCAACCTCTTCACTGCCCTCTGTTCCATCAACTCCAGCAAACCTGTCTGCTGCAAATAGCCTTGACAACCTTAAAACTAGTTTCTCTGAACAGACTTCCAGTACCAATGTGTGTGGTGCAGAAGGAATTGCTAGTTTAGAAAAAAAAGGTAAAGAAATTTCATTCTAATAAATTTAATTTTAAGTAATTAATATGATCTTGCACAATGCATCATGTTTGTAGAGCTGTTTCACATTTGAATTTTAAGAACTACTAATAGATATTGTTTGTATAAAAATATTAACATCTGTGTTGAACTTCTTGATACTAACCTTTTTTCCTTTTGAATTTAATTTTAAAAAAGTCTTTAGTACTTTGGAACTCTTAATGTCCAGGCTTCCTGTTGTCATGACCTATTTTCCTGTCAACTATAGTGTGTGATAATAAATGGTACTTCCTATCAAGAAAATACTTTAGGAGATTGTTTAGAAAAGTTCTCCCAACACTGAAAATGGGTGAATATTTTCTAATGCAGTTAAGTGGGGAACATGAGTTTCAGATCATTATTCCTCATTGTAAAATGTGTTTTTCTTTTATTTCCATGCCTGGCCCCTTTAAATCATTTTGATCAGCTGCACAATTCAAAAGGTGTGGTGTGATTTATGCACAGGCAGGGCTGGAACTTTTGTGGCCATGCAGCAACCAAAAAAAAATCTTTAGCAACATTGGTTGTTTTACAAATTTGAGGACCTGATGTAAATGTTGTGATTCTGTTCGCCGAGCTGGGAATTTGTGTTGCAGACGTTTCGTCCCCTGTCTAGGTGACATCGGTGCTTTGTCCGCTGCAGTGGCCTGTATATTGGGTCCAGGTCGATGTGCTTATTGATCGAATCTGTGGATGAGTGCCAAATATACCGGCCACTGCAGCAAACAGCTGGAACTGACAACCGGAAGCGGCAGATACAAATCATTATAAATGCCAGAGGAAACATCACAGAAGCGCTTCACAGGAGGCTCCCAAGCACCGAGGATGCCACCTAGACAGGGGACGAAACATCTGCAACACAAATTCCCAGCTCGGCGAACAGAACCACAACAACGAGCACCCGAGCTACAAATCTTCTCTCAAACTTTGAACCTGATGTAAATATTTGAAAAAAAATGCTTACTTTGACATTTATGATTGGGTGTTTTTTTCTCCTCTGTTTCAGTTCCAGGAATAGATATGACTATTAATCAGTTTTTGAGGAATTTGAGCCTTGAAGATCTATGTGAAATATTTGAAAGAGAACAGGTAAACTGTGCCATTATTTATTTTCTCATCACTTTGTATCCATTTCTCTTGTAAGTGTGGTTTTTTTTCCCCTCCAGATTTGGAGTTAGTGTATTTTCCCATTTTAAAACGTGGTAATTGAATCGGATTTGGCACAGGCCCATTTAAAAAAAAAACTTGCCTGCATAAACCAGACTAATATTTTTGAACTTTCACCAACTGTATGGTGGTTTAATTTTCATTGTGCAGTACACTCAGGCTGTTCAAGAATCAACAATCTTGAAACCTTGCACTACAAAACTGCAGATTTTTATCTTTAATTTTACCAGCCATCGGAGATTAGAATTCATATCATTTACGTTGTTAGTCTTGGCAGTGGAACTTGCATCAGTTCTAATACCTCAATTGAATGTTTAATTTCTGCCCTCCATCTAAGAGACATAGAATTATAAGCATGGAAACAGACTCTTCGGTCCAACTTGTCAGTTATCCTAAACTGATCTAGTCCCATTTGCCTCTTGATTTCTAATTGGATGATGTATTTTGGGACCAGTTGATTTCAGATTGTGCTGTTTTAAATAGTTTAGTCTGGTATTGCTATTAAATTGATAGCTGCAGCTTGTAAAAGCACTCATCGAGGTGTGGTTGTGATTCTTATTTTGTTGTAGATCACATTAGATGTATTGGTTGAAATGGGACATAAAGAGCTCAAAGAAATTGGAATAAGTGCTTATGGCCACAGGCATAAAATCATTAAAAGAGTTGAACATTTAATAGCTGGGCAGCAAGGTAAAGTATTTATTTCTACCATATTCATGAGAAAAATAGTATTGCTTCAGTTATTAAGATAACTCACTTAAGTTCCTGATATGTAAATTCAATAATGTACATGCTTTTAATTTTCCAGGAAAATATGAAATTGACTGTCACCTTTCAAAAGACTTGTCATTAATTTTTACATACCCAAAACTGGCAATTGCTTGGGCAATGGTAGATTGAAGCATTTACAAAAACAAATGATTATGTGCAAACAAACTGAGCACTACTTTTAACCCTTCCTACTGTTCATTGTTTGAATTTTGCTGCTATTTTGCATTTAATCCATATCTAATTTTAAAAGTATTACAAAAATAAAATGTGTGTAGAGAATGCAAGACACTTTTAACTTGTGCTCCCACCTCTTCTCCTTGCATAACATGATCACTATATTCTAATATATATTCTTTAGATTGTTTTAGTTATGTTATTGTTTATGCTACTTGTATTCTATTAAAAATGTTGAAAAAAATAGATATTATTATGATCCAACATTAATCAGCAAATTCTATAGAAACTAATTCGAGTTATCCACTAAATTTGAATTAAGCTTCGTGAGCCCACTTTGAATGTGTTTAAGTGATGGAAGCCTTCTTTGACATTCTATCAAGCAATACTTGGTTGGCAACAGCCTGCAAACAATATTCAGTTCAAGTTCCACTTGGGCCAATCCAACTCCAGACCTCATTACAGCCATAGTCCAAACCTGGACAAAAGGGCTGAATTCCAGAGGTCAGATGAGAATGTCTGCGCTTGAAATATATGAAAGGCATCATTGTGAGAATTTTTTTTGGAAAAATTAATTTAAGACAAATTGTGCCAAGTGGCATTGAATTAAAGGGAATAGGCTGCAATATTAGGAGGAATTAAGTTTGAAGTCAAAATTCAAATGCAAAAAACATCAAAAGTAATGAATTCCTTTTCTTTATAAAACAGGCATCAACCCATATCTAACTTTAAACACTTCCAGCAGTGGTACAATTCTGATTGATTTGCTACCAGAAGATAAGGAATTCCAATCTGTTGAGGAAGAGGTGATCATGCATTTTTATATGCCAATAAAAATATGCAGTGTGCTTTATTCACAGTGCCTTTCTTGGTTAAATGTTATGAATGTTTTACAGATGCAGAGTACAGTGAGAGAACACCGGGATGGTGGTCATGCTGGAGGAGTCTTTAATAAATATAGCTTATTGAAGGTACTATGTTTTGTAATTGTATTTTTCCTCTCATTTTAATTTTTGCCATAATGTCAAATTGGAATTGGTAACACACCGGAATATGATTTCAGATTCAAAGGGTATGTAACAAAAGACTCTGGGAGAGATATACACACAGAAGGAAAGAAGTGTCGGAAGAAAATCACAACCATTCAAATGAAAGAATGCTGTTTCATGGTAAGCAATGAATACCAAAATCTCATGAAGTACTTTATATACTCATCTAAAGTTGAATTTTTAGACTTTTCAAAGGTTCAATTTATAGGGTTGACTAATACACGGATCCGAGTTTTGAGGGGCTGAAATTCATGCTGCAGTTCGAAATATGTATTATTAGCAGAGGTCTATTTGATCACATGACTAATCCCGGGTTAAAAAAACACACTGAATTATGGTAAAGGTAGTTACTGGATAAAAACAAGAGAAACCAAAATGGATTACCTGTAGGAAATTTCATTTATAATGGTACAAAAATTTAACATGTCAAAGATTCATTGTAATCCTGCAAAATCACACTGTTCAACATCGTCATGGACTGGTATAATGGCACACTTGAAATGAAACATTTATTAAATTCTGAATGTGTAAGCATCTTGAACACTCCTGCCAAATTCTTCCATTTTCCTCCCATTTACTCTTATATATTATGAACCTCAGCAATGTTAACAAATTTTTTTAAAGAATTAAAGATATATGTCGTTAATATATCTCACTTTTATTCAGATATAGTGGCACATTTAAAATTAATTTTTTAACGATATTAACTTTTGGTTGTATTGTGAACAAAGTGCGGTAAGTACCGATAGACTTTGACTTAGTATCGGTCTGAATCAATCAATGAATGAATCAATCAAAATGTGCTGTAGTAAAACCAAATGGACTAAGTAGAGTTGTGAATGAATGAATGGAGATGCAATATAGTAAACAGAGCGATGAGTAGAGTTACTGGTATGAATGAATGAATACAATTTCATTTAAGTGGGTTAATGTGAGGTTTATAATGCGATATAATAGGGTTGACCTTTACATGAGATATACGGAAAATACAAAATTTTTAGGCCAAGAATAAGGGGTCAACGTTTACATGAGATCGACTTGTGCACAAGTATATACGGTGCATTTAACTTGAGGTCACATTTTTATGTTCTCCTTTCTCTCTATAGTTTGTCCCCTTTTAAAAATATTTTCTGTTTCTCCAAACGAAGTATTTTATATTTCTCCACAAGAAAGTCAAAATCCGTATGGAAATGTATGGGACCCTATCTCTCTAGCTTTAATTGCTGTATATAACCTCTGATCCTCATATCATTGTTTTACTTTAAAGTAATGCTATTGTTATTCAGCACAACTTAAAACAAATGTTTGATATTCCAAAAAGCAAAAAAAGGTAGGTGTTGGAAATCTGAAACATAACAAAGTACTGGAAATATTCAGTTAGCCAGGCAGAATCTGTGAAAAGGGAAACACACAACTTTTCAGATTGATGTAAATCTTTTCTCGCCCATAAGTTGCCTGAATTGCTATTTTTGGTATTATTGGTTCATAATGCTTTAAATTGTATCAGTCAGCATATCCTCTTCGCAAGTTCTTTTAATAAAATGTAGCTTTCTTTTCAATTTTCAAAAATTATTTGTACTTAAGCAAGTTCAGTATTCCAAAGTCACATTTTGAGTACATGCATATGTTGAATCAATTTGTGATGAGCAAAGTGCATTTTTTTTTATACACAATACTCCAGATTTTGTGCGCATTTCGATCACGTGGTCCTGACAACATTTCATGATTTAATACTTTTTCTATGTTCACTGATTTCTTGCAACACTTGTAAGTACTGATGATAAATCATTTACAATCCATTTGAAATGTGGTCTCACAAAATATGTTGATGAATGGAATTTTCCTAGAAAAATATCTTTACATTTGTGCAAATCTTTCAGATTCTACAAAGAGATTAATATCAAATTAATCCATTGTCCTCATTGAAATGACTCTGAATTGCAGTCTGCATCAACTGTCATTTGGTAGATTTAGAGCTGACAGCAATAATAAATGTGTTTATATTACATCATCACCGCAATAAAATGCCCACGATGTTTTATGGGTGAAGGTTTGACCTTGAGCCACAAGCATTACATCAGGGCACTTGACAAAAAGACTAGGTCAAAGATACAAGGTTTCTTAATACCTGTAGATGAAATACAAAGTAGGAAGTTGTGGGGAGGGTATTACATAGAACATAGAAGAATACAGCGCAGTACAGGCCCTTCGGCCCTCGATGTTGCGCCGATCAAAGCCCACCTAACCTACACTAACCCACTATCCTCCATATACCTATCCAATACCCGCTTAAATACCCATAAAGAGGGAGAGTCCACCACTGCTACTGGCAGGGCATTCCATGAACTTACGACTCGCTGAGTGAAGAACCTACCCCTAACATCAGTCCTATATCTACCCCCCCCTTAATTTAAAGCTATGCCCCCTTGTAATAGCTGACTCCATACGTGGAAAAAGGTTCTCACTGTCAACCCTATCTAATCCCCTAATCATCTTGTACACCTCTATCAAGTCACCCCTAAACCTTCTTTTCTCCAATGAAAACAACTCCAAGTGCCTCAGCCTTTCCTCATAGGATCTTCCTACCATACCAGGCAACATCCTGGTAAACTTCCTCTGCACCCGTTCCAGTGCCTCCAAATCCTTCCTATAGTATGGCAACCAAAACTGCACACAATATTCCAGATGCGGCCGCACCAGAGTCTTATACAACTGCAGCATGACCTCAGGACTCCGGAACTCAATTCCTCTACCAATAAAAGCCAGTACGCTATATGCCTTCTTCGCTGCACTATTTACCTGGGTGGCAACTTTCAGAGATCTGTGTACATGGACACCAAGATCCCTCTGCTCTTCCACACTACCAAGTATCCGACCATTAGCCCAGTACCCCATCTTTTTGTTACTCTTACCAAAGTGAATCACCTAACACTTAGCTACATTGAACTCCATTTGCCACCTTTCTGACCAGCTCTGCAGCTTCTCTATATCCCGCTGTAACCTGCCACATCCCTCCTCACTGTCTACAACTCCTCCGACTTTCGTATCATCCGCAAACTTGCTCACCCAACCTTCTAACCCTTCCTCCAGGTCATTTATAAAAATGACAAACAGCAATGGTCCCAAAACAGATCCTTGCGGAACACCGCTCGTGACGGCACTCCAAGATGAACCTTTGCCATCAACTACTACCCTCTGTCGTCTTCCAGCCAGCCAATTCCTAATCTAAACCTCCAACTCACCCTCAATGCCATATCTCTGTATTTTCTGCAGTAGCCTACCATGGGGGACCTTATCAAACGCCTTACTAAAATCCATATATACCACATCTACCGCTTTCCCCTCATCTACCTCCTTAGTCACCTTCTCAAAGAATTCAATAAGGTTTGTGAGGCACGACCTGCCCTTCACAAAACCATGCTGACTATCCTTGATCACATTATTCTTATCCAGATGTGCATAAATCCTATCCCTTACAATTCTCTCTAAGACTTTGCCCACAACAGAAGTGAGACTCACTGGCCTATAGTTACTAGGATTATCCTTACTCCCCTTTTTGAACAAGGGAACCACGTTTGCTAGCCTCCAGTCCTCTGGCACTACTCCTGTAGACAAAGAGGACTCAAAAATCAAGGCCAATGGCTCTGTAATCTCCTCCCTTGCTTCCCAGAGAATCCTAGGATAAATGCCATCAGGCCCAGGGGACTTATCTATTTTCACCCTTGCCAGAATTTCCAACACCTCTTCTCTACATATCTCAAAGCCATCCATTCTACTTATTCGTGCCTCAGTATTCATATCGACAACAATGTCCTGTTCCTGAGTGAATACTGACGAAAAGTATTCATTCAGTGCCTCCCCAATCTCTTCAGCCTCCACACGCAACTTCCCATTACTATCCTTGATTGGACCTATTCCTACCCTAGTCGTTCTTTTATTCCTGACATACCTATAGAAAGCCTTAGGGTTTTCCCTAATCCTACCAACTAAGGACCTTTCATGTCCCCTCCTTGCTGCTCTTAGCTCTCTCTTCAGGTCCTTCCGGGCTACCTTATAACTCTCAATCGCCCCTATTGAACCTTCACGCCTCATCTTTACAAAGGCCGCCCTCTTCCATTTAACAAGGGATTCCAATTCCTTATTAAACCACGGCTCCCTCACAAGACCCTTTCCTCCCTGCCTGATAGGTACGTACTTATCAAGGACACTCAATAGTTGCTCCTTGAACAAGTTCCACATATCAACTATGCTCTTGCCTTGGAATCTACTTTTCCAATCCACACATCCTAAGTCATGCCTCACCGCATCATAATTTCCTTGCCCCCAGCTATAACTCTTGCCCTGTAGTACACACTTATCCCTCTCCATCACTAGAGTAAAAATCACTGAATTGTGGTCACTGTCCCCAAAGTGCTCACCTACCTCTAGTTCTAATACCTGGCCTGGTTCGTTACCCAGAACCAAATCCAGTATGGCCTCACCTCTTGTTGGCTTATCTACATATTGTGTCAGGAAACTCTCCTGCACACATTGGACAAACACTGACCCATCTAACGAACTTGAGCTATAGCTTTCCCAATCAATATCAGGAAAGTTAAAGTCCCCCATAACAACCATCCTATTACTGTCACTCTTCTCCTGAATCATCTTCGCAATCCTTTCTTCAACGATTCTAGGACTATTAGGAGGCCTGTAAAAGACTCCTAACAGGGTGACCTAACCTCAACCCAAACTACCTCAGATGGCAAATCTTCGTCCATCTTCCTTTCCACCGCTGTAATACTATCTTTGACAAGCAAAGCCACCCCACCCCCCCCTCTTTTACCCCCACCTCTGACCCTACTAAAACATTTAAACCCTGGAACCTGCAACAGCCAATCCTGTCCCTGTTCTAGCCATGTCTCCGTAATAGCCACAACATCGAAGTCCCAGGTACCAACCCACGCTGCAAGTTCACCTACCTTATTTCGTATACTTCTGGCATTAAAGTATACACACTTCAAGCCACTCTTCTGTTTACAGGCACCCTCCTTTAAGATTGATGCCATATTCCTAACCTCCCTACACTCCAGGTCCTGCACCCTAAAGCTACAGTCTGGGTTCCCATGACCCTGCAGAGTTAGTTTAAACCCCCCCCAAGAGCACTAGCAAACCTCCCCCCAAGGATACTGGTGCCCCTCAGGTTCAGGTGCAGACCATCCTGTTTATAGAGGTCCCACCTTCCCCAGAAAGAACCCCAGTTATCCAAGTACCGAAATCCCTCCCTCCTGCACCATCCCTGTAACTGTTCTCTCTCCCTATTCCTCGACGTGGCACGGGTAACAAACCAGAGACAACAACTCTGTTCATTCTAACTCTGAGCTTCCAACCTAGCTCCCTAAAAGCCTGTCTAACATCCTCAGCACTCCTCCTACCTATGTCATTGGTGCCAATATGGACCACGACTTCAGGCTGCTCCCCCTCGCCCTTAAGGACCCGGAAAACACGATCAGAGACATCACGTACCCTTGCACCTGGGAGGCAACATACCAAACGTGAGTCTCTCTCGTTCCCACAAAACCGCCTATCTGTGCCCCGAACTATCGAGTCCCCAATTATTATTGCTCTGCTCTTCTCCACCCTTCCCTTCTGAGTAGCGGGGACAGGCTCCGTGCCAGAGGCCTGAGCCCCGTCACTTACCCCTGGTAAGTCGTCCCCCCCACAAGTATCCAAAACGGTATACTTGTTCTTGAGGGGAACGGCCGTAGGGGGTCCCTGCACTGGCTGCTTCCTCCCAATCCCCCTCACTGTCACCCATCTATCTGCCATCTTTGGAGTTACTACTTCCCTATAGCTCCGATCTATGACCCCCTCTGCTTCCCGAATGATCCGAAGTTCATCCAACTCCAGCTCCAGTTCCCTAACACGGTCTTGGAGGAGCTGGAGATGGGTGCACTTCCTGCAAGTGTAATCAGCAGGGACGTCCATGGCATCCCTCACCTCATACATGTTGCAGGAGGAACATTGCACTGCCTTCACTGCCATCCCTCTAAAGCTAACCTTTATTTTAAAACAAAACTGGGTCTAAAGAATACAACAAGCAAAATTCATATTCTAGAGCCAGGAACCTAGACAGCTGAATACAAGGCCACCTATAGTGAACCATTTGCAATTCCAAAAACACAAGAGTCAGCATGGTGGCTCAGTAGTTAGCACCGCTGCCTCATGCTGCCAGGAACCTGGCTTTGATTCCAGTCTCGCCTGACTGTGTCTGTGTGGAGTTTGCATATTCTCCCCATGTCTGCATGGGTTTCCTTTTGGTATTCCAGTTTCCACCCACAGTCCATAGTTGTGCAGGTTATGTTGATTGGCCATGTCAAATTCCCTATAGTGTCCAGGGATGTGCAAGTTAGGTGGATTAGCCATGGGAAATGCAGGGTTACAAGGATAGGGTAGGGGGGTGATTCTGGGTGGGATGTTCTTCAGAGTCCAGTGTAGACTTGGGCCAAATGGCCTGTTTCCACTTGAATCCTATGGGAGGGAAAAAAAATCAGAATTAGAGGTCCACAGATATTGCAGAGGGTACTGGGGTTGGAGAGGTTCACGGACGGAGGAATACCGTACAGCGAGTTGAAAGCAAGGGTGAAAATCTTAAAATCAAAACATTATTTGACTGGGAGCCATTGTAGTTGGCCAGTGAGCACAAATATGATCAGGAAATGAGACGTGGTGCTATTGAAAACGCGCACACTGTAGGTTTTAATAACTTTATTTGTTGTCTATCCCTAATTTCCCTCGTACTGAGTGCTGTGATAGGCCATTTAAGAGTCAACCACATTGTTGTGGCTCTGGAGTCATATGCAAACCAAACCAGGTAAGGACAACAGATTTCCTTTCCTAAAGGGATTTAGTGAACCAGGTGGTTTTCTTTAAAAGTCAACAATAGTTACACGGTAGTCATTTAGTTAGCTTTTAATTCAAAATTTTATTGAATCCCCAAATCTCACTATCTGCCATGGTGGGATTCAGAACTTGGAGGGGCTCAAACATACATCATTGGTATTTTCCAGAAATAATGGGGAGCACAGAAATGGAAGCAGCAATCAACTTTCTGGTGAAATTGGTTAAGAATGTCACCAAGCTGGTGTGGTCTCAATCTTTTGGATGGCAGCATAGTGTTGGAGGAGATGGTGTCGTCAGTTATGTCAAAGGCTGCAGGCAGCTTGGGAAGGTAGGTGAAAGTGAGGACCGCAGATGCTGGAGATCAGAGTTGAGAGTGTGGTGCTGGAAGAGCACATCAGGTCAGGCAGCATCAGGAGCAGGAGGATCAACGTTACAGGCAAAAGCTGAAACTTTTCAGGAAAACTCTCAGGTTGAGAAGCTAATGAAGAGTGGTTTACTTTTGTCACTGTCACATTGAATGCCATGTGTGACTTAGGTAAGAGCTTTCTCAGTACTGTGAATAGAGTGGTAATCTAATTGAAGGGATTCTCATATGGAGTTTTGGGAGTAATGATGTGGAGTCATTAGTCACATCAGCTGAATCTCCCTCCATGGCAATTAGGTTGGAACTGATGTATAAGTAGTAGGTTTAATTTGTGATGCTGATAGCTTAAATTAATATGGTGTTGCTGTTTTCCTTCATGATTGCAGTCATTGTCAGAGCTGGTTGTGGGTTCAAGTCACAATGACTTGGCCATGTAATATAGATTAACACTTCATTCAGTTAGTGAGGAATTGATAACCTAGTCAGTTACAATCTTTGGCTGTTGCTTTTGAACTGAATCAGTATCTAGCATTTCGGGGATTTAAAATATCCCTTTGTTCTAAGAAATGCAAGTGTTCCCTTTCATTAGCCTGGCCACATTCCATTATTGAATGCGTAATATTTTTTTAAAAATTAATTTGCTCCCTTGTTTCAGTGCAGTGTGTGTTGCTTTGCTATATATATAAATTAGCTGCTATATTTCCACAATACGATAGCGACCACACCCCTCAAGAACTTCTCTGTTGAGCATTTGAGACATCTGCCTGGAAGGTAATGAGAAGAATAATGAATGATAACTTTTTCTTTCGTTTTTTTGACGTCTGGCTTGTGGGGCGTTTTGCTGTGGGGTGATAAAGTTACCTTGACTGGCAACTTTTTTGATTCACTGACAACCCTCTAGGATCCAAGATCTCTTTGGGCCTTGCATCAAACATATCGAAGGACTACTGTGAATGCCCAGTGCTGCATGTCTTCTGGGATTTCCTACCCTGCCTAATACTAAGTACTTTTGGGCAGTTATAGGGATTGGCGAAAGTTCATTCTCAAAATGCTTTTCCTAATCATCTTGACATCAGCACCATGCTAAAAAGCCTTTTCTTTCCTTTTTTTTCGCTCAGTAAACATGAGCAGTTGCTGCTTCGCTGATTTTAAAGTGCTTCTTTATTTTTCTTTGCTTGACATACTATATACTTAAAATAACCTACAAAATGAAACCAGCAAACTTCATGTACAACCCAATACGCTTTTATCTTGTATACTGATAGTTGAATTCCTGACTCCTATAGTTTAGTATACTCATGGTTTTCTCCAAACTCGACTGTGCAATAGTATAATTTGCAATAAATGTTTTTGGCAGAAGTTAATTTTTGATGTTTCTGAAACCATACATATTTACTTACAATATAACACTAATTCTGTAGCTGTTGGCATCTAATATATTGTATGAATTCCTTCCTTATTTAAAAAAAAGTATGATTCTAGAATTGTCTCTCATTACATTCGTTTGAAAGATAATGATCAGAAGATTCTTGGTATAATTGTTTCTCTATGGAGTTTATAACAGATTCTGATATGAATTGTAAATGGAATTTTTGTCCTCAATAGGTTCCCCCTTTGTAAATGCTATAATTCACAAAGGTTTTGATGAAAGGCATGCTTACATTGGTGGAATGTTTGGAGCCGGCATATACTTTGCTGAAAATTCGTCTAAAAGTAACCAGTATGTCTACGGAATAGGTGGTGGTACTGGCTGTCCGATACATAAAGATAGGTCATGTTACATTTGTCATAGGTAAGGTCCATTATCTCTGTTTTCACATTTCCACTTGATAGAATGATCTTGGGCACTTAATGAATTAGTTTGTGTTACGCAATCTTGAGTATACAAATATCAGGTACTACCAGGATTTTGATTTGGAAAACTAATTTATTATGTGGTTATTAATCCTATATTTATTTTGCTACTCTTGATTTCATTAGTGGTTTAAATGTTCCTCCCCATTAACCAAAGATCACATTGAAACAAAAGTTAATGTGTGACTAGTATTGACTGTTACCACTGTATGGATGTGGCTAACTTCACTCCTCCTCTTCCTCCTCTCTCCCTCTCCTACCCCTACCAAATAAAGTGAACTGCAGTAATTCAGAGGTGACTTACCATCCTTATGAGAGCAATTAAAGAAGAGCAGTAAGTGCTGATTTAGCCAGCAATGCCCTCATCACATGATGAAAGTTTTTTAAAAATTAAAGACTCCTGTTAAGTCTAAAGTTAAATGTTGACAAATCAGTATCGCCAACGATGCTGTGCCACCTTGTTTGATTGGAGGTTGCATTCATCTATAAACTTTTGGGTGAAAGGTCTGTCTGCTCTCTTAGCATGCAGAATATCCTACAGTAACATTTTGACAACAGGGGAGTTATTTCCATTGTTCTTGCCTAATATATATATGTATTATATGTATATCATGATCACAACTAATGCGTGAGCCTTATATGCACAAGTTTGCTGCCACATTTCCTACATTGCAAATTTGACTATATTTTGAAAGTTGGTTGCAAAATGCTTTCGATATTTTCTTGGTGAAAGATGCTTTGTAAAGGCAAGTCTTCTCTTAATTCAGAGGGCAAAACAGCATTTCACACATTTCCCAGCTAGGAATTAGCAAAATGCTTAGTCTGTGATACTTTGTATTTTTTTTTCCCTCTAAGTACAATTTTCTGCAATATTCACCTATTGGGTGAATACCTGTTTAAAAGTCATGAGTATGAAGGTCCACCATTTTCCAATTATCTACTGTTTTAACTTGATTTCATAAATATGAAGTGATACAATATTTGGAAATAATTTCCATTATTTATGTGAAGTGGCTGTTTATAATTCATTTTGGTTTGTTCTCCTTACATTTACCAGACAAATGGTATTCTGCCGAGTTACACTAGGCAAGTCATTTTTGCAGTTCAGTGCAATGAAGATGGCTCATGCCCCTCCTGGTCATCATTCTGTTACTGGCCGACCTAGCGTGAATGGATTAGCATTGGCTGAATATGTCATTTATAGAGGTGAACAGGTGCGTTTAAGACGTACTTGTATTTTTGTGAACTGTATTTCCCTATCATAACATTATTTTCGGTTAGATTTAGTTTAATTAGATATCCACTTTTGGGAATGGGGCAGAGAAGGGAAGCTAGGCTTGATTCAAGAATGTGCAGTAATGTATTATGAATTATTTGGAGGAGCTGGTGTTGGACTGTGGTGGACAAAGTTTAAAAATCACAACACGAGCTTATAGTCCAACTGGGTAATTTGGAGGCACTAGCTTTTGAGCACTGCTTCTTCATCAGATGGTTGTGAAGCAGAATCATAAGACAGAGAATTTATGGTAAAGGGTCCTCACAGATGAGGAAACAGTTGGGGTGGCACGGTGGCTCAGTGCTTAGCACTGCTGCCTCACAGCACTCAGGTCCCAGGCTTGATTCTGGCCTCAGGAAACTGTGTGGAGTTTGCACATTCTCCCTTTGTCTGCGTGGGTTTCCTTCAGGTGCTTTGGTTTCCTCCCACAGTCCAAAGATGTGCAGGTTAGGTGAATTGGCCATGCTAAACTGCCCATAGTGTTAGGTACATTAGTCAGAAGGAAATGTGAGTTACTCTTCGGAGGGTGGGCCGAAGGGCCTGTTTCCACACTGTAGGGATTCTAATCTTTAAAAAATCTGATGAAGAAGCAGTGCTTCAAAAGCCGATGCCTCCAAGTAACCCAGTTAGACTATAACCTGGCATTGTGTGATTTTTAACATTTATTATGAAGCAAGCATAAATTAAGAGAAAATGAAAAAAAATTAATGGAGGATATCGCAACTATGTAGCTCTAATCCTCCGAGCGAATTTGCCTCCAATTTGCTTCAGATTCATTTGAGACTTTGACATGATGTCTCTAATATATGCATTTGTCCATAAGTCCAAGTCTCTAACCTAAGGGAAACAGCTTGTCTACGAGAATTCAGCAAACGTAAATTGAATTGTTTTCTTGGAATGATACTAACTATAATCTTATGAAATGAATATAATATTAAAATTTTAAATATTACATTTCTTTAGGGTGTAGGCTTATGCTTTAAATATAAATCCAGAAACTTGCTTTCCTGCTCCTGGCAGCTTTTTATTCTTGTTTGCATGTAATTAGGGTTATTAGATTTCTTGAGGTATTTTTTATTCCTGCATGTGTTTGATCCTGTGAAACCTATTTAAAATTCGAAATGTTAACCATGATCACTTTTAATAGTTTATGCTAAAGCTTTAAAATTAATTTCAGATTTATTTTTTCTTCTACCAGGCTTACCCAGAATATTTGATAACGTATCAAATTGTGAAACCAGAGAATTCAGCTGATTGATACAGAAGTGTGCATATGATCAGATTTGGTACTTATGGAGGATATCCTGCACATTGGATCCAATGCACATGTTTTATCAGTGAAAATGTTACATTGATTTTTAAATTGTGTATTCCACATTGCTTTAAATAGTGTCCAAACTAAATAGCTTCTGAAATTTGCCTTCCCATGTTGCAGCAGAATCCATTCCAAAAGAAAGTCTGTATTTTCTGTTAGTAAATTAATGTAGGTAGCTGAAATAATTGTATTGATACACCAGAATACTGATTTTTGTTTTGTCAATATAAATCATGGTAAAGTACGGTCTCTATGGAATCTAGAAAAGGATAACTGCTGCTCCACATAAGTGTACTGTGACATGTTTTTATTGTAAAACTGTTGTAAATAAGAATTTTGTACTAGCTCAGTAACTTATTTACACTTTTATTCTTAAAATGAAATGGCACCTATAGTTAAGTCATCATCGACTTGCTTGAAGGTATCAGCGTTCTGGCAAACAAGGTTTTTCTTAAACGAAACCAAAACAAACGTCTACTGGGCAAGGGCTGCTATGAAGTAGCAATTTTAACAAATTGTCACACCATTCAGGACATTTGTGAAGTTGACTATTTATTCAACGGATATGTGAAATAAAGAGCCATGATTGATTCTATGTGTGTGTATATCTTTATGTTGGATTGATTTACTGTTTCACTTGAGTAAAATAAGTCTTGATTGAGGTTTGTTGATATCCTAGGATTTGTACCTCAGTTGAAGTAGTCTTTGTACTATTGTTTAACAAAATCATAGTTTAGTCAATCAAACTTATTCATTAAAAATTATTTTTACCTAAAAACGCTACCACACCTAGATTTTTGCTTTCCAGATGCTTACTGCTGGTCATGTGATCTGTGTGAAACATTTGGACAGTTCTGTGCATTATTTCCCACAATTTTTTAAAGATCTATTTCTACCCAATCCTTTGGTGCATAATTTCCATAAAGCTGTCAATGTGTTACAGCTTGATCCATGTCATGACCCACTTGAGAAAGTGTGCTGATGCTCTATCATCACTACACTTGAGCTCATCACAAAATCAGGATCCTCAATTTTCCTCTGATCAGCTCAAGCTACCAGAAAACACTGATCAGGTTTCTGTACTTGAGATGCTACTATTTATTACACTTAAATCATTTCTAACCACAGAAAAACAAAAAACGAATTTATCATCTTCACTCTAATTTAAACTCTACCCTTTCCTAAAACCCTGCACATATGTAGACAGACATTGAGAAACAAAAATAAAATTATGGGTGGAGGCAAGAAAGTTCCAGAGGCCTCAATGAGATGTTGCTTTGCATTTTCCACATCCTTATGATCTCCAATCTTCTTTTCTGATCCTTTTAATTCTTTACTGCAGTTCTGGAGCATTTGGCACACTTAATTGTTCAATTGCTGGTTATTGGCAATAGCTTATGGACAAATGGTGAATGAGAATGCGTAGCTAATTTCAAAATTCTTCTCGATAAGTGAATTCTGGTGTATTGTTGCACTCTGTTTCCTAGGCAAGTGAGCAGACTAGCAAGGAGTTGTCATGTTGAGTTTTCCTGAACCACACAACTGCTTCTGTTTGGAAAAATCACTCAACAGCATGTCCTTGACAGCTGCCCTAGGCAGGTGCCTGCAGTGATGAGTCCAGCAAATCCTCCCCCACTGTTTGAGCCAAGCAACAATGTAATTGCAACTCACATTGAGTTCTAGTAACTTGTTTTAAAATGGCAACATCTCCTTCCATGGTTTTCTTGAAGTGATATCCACTTCCCATTTTGATCCATAATCCAAAATAATGAAAAATTAAAGGACGTGGTCCTTGCATACACAAATACAGCATTTCTTCATGAATTTGTCATCTATTCCTTATTCTATTTCCTTAAAACCTTACATTTAAAAATGAACAGTCATATGCTTATTAGAGACTGTTCAAATGTCATTCTCATTGTTTGTGATGCAAAATGTTGCCTTTTAATGTCCTGTTTACCTGTGTCATGTAAAGTTACCAAGGTCCCAGAGAAATGGAAACAACTAGTGAGTTTAATCTGAGGGTCACTTCTTTTCTACGCCGGGGAGACCAAGTGTAAACTTAGGGAACGGTTTGCCAGTCATCTCAGCTGCGCCTGCAAGGGCCAACTGGACATCCCAGTCACTGCCCATTTGAATTCCCCTTCCTGACATGACCGTCCTTGACCTCCTCCATTGCCACAACAAACCAAACCACAAATTTGAGGAACAACACCTCATCTGTCTGGGCAGCCTACAGCCCAGATGACTCAACATTGAGTTCTCCAATTTCAAATAGCCTCCCTTCCCAGCCCTTCCTCCTCTTCACTCCTCCCAGCCCCGTAGTAGATTCATTCCTCCCCTTGTCCAACCAAGTCGTACCCTCTACCTGTCTTCACATATCCCCACTTCACCACGCTGCCTCCATCACCTCCTTTATTTGCAGTTCCCCTTACACACACCCCCAACCCTGAAGAAGGGTTACACCTGAAGCATCGACGTCTCCATCTCCTGATGCTGCCTGCCTTGCTCTGTTCTTCCAGCATTCTGCACGTGTACCTTTGATTCCAGATTTTTTCATCTTTAACCACACCTCCAGCACGGTTGTGAAGCTGAGATTCTGCGATTAGGGTTAGCATTCTGTTGACATAGGTGTTTTCAACTCTGTCCTAAACTACTCCAGTGTGGATAAGTGGAACACCAAATACTTTCACAACCTGGATGCTTCACAGAATTGATACAGTGGTTTCTTCTAAACTGGAAACTTAGTTTCCTCATTGCAGGATAATCAGTATCCCTTGTGAACAAAATTCCTGACTTTGGCCTTTGAGAAAAAAGGGTCAAGAGGCAATATGATGAAATATTCAAAGTCATTGAAAGGTCTAGTTTGAATAGATGGAACCTTCCCATTCAAAGATAGGTTGAAAACCAACAGAAGTTGATTTATCTTGATGGGCAAGAAAAGTGACTTAAGTAAAAGCATATTTTAAGCAGCACGTGGTCATGCCTAAAAGGCAAACTAGGTTATTTTTAAAAGGATAAAAGAAATGGGGTACATTTGTACAGACAGGAGGACTGGAGAACTGGCACAGATTAAATAACTTGTAAATTGTCTAAGATTTTATTCTGTTTGCGCAACGATATACTGAAAAATGAATCATGGTATTCAAACGATATTGGGCATAACACACTAGACACTTCTTTCTTCATAGGATAGGCCAGCATTTATTGCACATCTCAATTTGCTCTTGATTGCAATTGAATTATATGGCTAAGCCGTCTTGATTGTCTAAGTCTAACCATTAAGCTTCCTGCCCAAACAGATGGTCGCTCACAGATTGACCACAATCCAGAGTCAAGTGCATGTATCTTCAAATTGTGCTTGTTGATTGTGTGGGTGTTAGTGCCACTATAGGAGTAGATTTTCAGATGCAGCAGGAAATTATTTTCTAATCTTCGCTTTGCATCTTATTGTTATTTATAAAATGAACTGAGACCTACTCAATATTAATCATCTTTGTGGAAAAGTCTGTAAAATTCCTACAAATGCAGGGCCTAATGTGTGTGAATGATGATTAAAGGGATTGAAACTTAAAATCTAAGATTCAAAGAAGAAATTCATCAATTTACTGGAACTAATAACAAAGGTTAACAAAGCAGCTTGACCAAGGACAGAGATAGACCAACAGGCCTATAAAAATATTAATGTCCTCTTTAAGTCAATAATGCCATGCAAAAGTATTATTAGGCCCATATCATTCCCCTCCTCTCAGTAGGAGCATCAATCCTCCAGTGACCTATGACCCACATCCATCGTTCTTGTAATAGAGATATGGGAATCAAGAAAACCATCAAGTCAATCATCAGTCATTCTGTGTCAGTGTTGCTGAACTCCGGGACTACTATTTCAGCTCTGGTCTGCCACTGTTACAGAGTACAGTGCTGTCCCCGGCATCCGAATGCCCTATCGTTTGAACAATTTGGAATCCGAACAATTATTTCAAGAAAGTTTTGCCCTAAAATCTGAACACATTTTCAGAGTCCGAACACCACGTACCGTTCAGGTCGCACATTGTTCAGTTCGTCCCGGGAAGTAGTCGTGAAAGCATCTCTCGTGTGTCCATCGCTAGTTTACCTCGTGTTTTCACCTTGATTCGTGCTGGTTTTTAAATTAATTAAGCAGTAAACCCTCTCCCTCCTTCCTCCTCTCCAGCTTCCACATGCACCATTACCACTTCTCACTAAGGTAAATGAAGTTGTTTTCATGTTAGTACATTTATTCCTTGTTTTTATTATTATTATTATTATTACTTGATATTTAGGTCATTTACTCATTTTACCTTAACCATGTGTATTTGCAGTTAAAAATGTCTTGAAAATGTTTTTTTTTGGGTCCAGAAACTGATTAATTCACTTTCCATTATTTCTTATGGGGAAAATAGTTTCGGAATCTGCACTTTTTGCAATCTGACCAGCCTCCTGGAATGAATTAAAGTCTGATTCCGAGGCACCACTGTAAATGTCACAAGATAACCTATCCCAGTGTAACAATATGCTTCAATGGCTCTCCACTAGTGCTAAAGGAATATATGATGTGCAGAATCACAGTTTGCAGTTCCTAATGCACTCTCAAATTTCAGAATACAATTTAATTGAAAAGGCTTAGTCATTTTAAATCTTTGATCTTAATGGAGAAACATGGGTGTAAGTTACTTAAGTCTTTGCATACATAAGCAGATAATGTATCTCCTCCCAGCTCTCACTCCCCTACAAGCATCTTCTAATGGATTGGTAGGTGAATAATGGAATTCTCAGTTGTGGTTTCAAGTGGTTGACACAAAATGTAGCTGAATGACAAGTAAGTTAATCATATGTTGTTCTTGTATTCCTAAGTATGTAGTCCAATGAGATTAACTGGAGGTTTTAAAAATTATGCTGGATTTATGTTCTCAAATCTATATTGTGGGGGATGCATAGCTTGGCATTGTAATGAAGTATGTAGAAAGAGATCAAGTATTATTTCCTAACTAACATTTGCACATTAAATGGAATGAGCAGGACTAATATCTTCCTGAATTCCTTGGAAGTTGAAGTGTAAGAGACCCAACAGTGGGCAGTTCCTTTTTGAGACTGAAGGCCAAAAGTTTGCTAAAATAGAGATGCAACTACATGGATGGATATAATAGACATTTGTTGCATCTGAGAACAAAAATTATTTGTTGGTATCATAATTTCCGAGGTAGATTAACCAACTTTTGTGCATAGGCTTACTGTTCTTGCAGAGAATTTTTGCAATGTTGCAGAAATTCATAGAGTCCCTTCAGTGTGGAAGCAGGCCATTTGGCCCATCAAATCCACACTGACTCTCTGAAGAGCATCCTGCTCAGACCTGACCCCATCCTATCCCTGTAACACTGCATTTCCCATGGCCAATTCATCTAACCTGCACATCATTGGACTGAAGAAGGAAACCCACACAGACACAGGAAGAATATGCAAACTTCACACACACACACACACACACACACACACACAACCTTGGTCCATGGTACTGTGATGCAGCAGTGCTAACCACAGAGCCAATCTACCACCCTAAGATGGCAAGACTAGTGGAAGGCTTCTGCAAAAAGACAAAAATATCAATGGAAATAAAAGTGCATAGTGTTCAATGCATGTGTAAATACACATATATTTGCAAAGAAATTGCTTTATTGTAACTGAACAATAGCCTTTCAAGAAAAAGCACTGCAAAGTTGACCAGGCTGAAGCCAGTCACATGGATAATGTGCAAGATGTAGTAAAAGCTTTGCTCAAAGCCATGAAACTGTGTATGATGCAACCTGTAGAAGTTGTCGACTTAAACGAGGCTTGTCTGCTTGTGCAATATGGATTTCATTCTTGATGCATTACCCTCTGTCGGATAATTGTGTATGCAGTAAATAGGCTCATGAGAGTTGTGAAATTTCTAATAAGGTCTGTGCCACTAATAGACTGTCAAAATGTAACCTTTACTTGTCATTTTTTAGACCTCCAGCATACTTAGAGACCATAAATAATCCATTCAAACTGTTGTTTCCCTAATTTTACTTGCATTTGAACTGCTGAGAATTATCATCAGTCAAAATGTGCATTTGCTAGTCTGTTTTCTATTTAACAATATTCTCACGTGTTCAGGCCTCATGACACAATGTGAAGGGTAACAGAGTTTTACTCTATTTTACGTTCATCCTTTCAGCAATGTATGGGTGGTATGACATCATGGCCCCTCTGTGAATGTGCTGTTCAATTTGTCTGAAAGACTGTTAAAGATTGTTAAGCATTCCCAGCAAAGAATTTGTTCACACTATGTGGTCCCAGGCAGAACAGCTGGCAAGCTGTTGAAGTGCGTAAAAAGTTTTTTTTCCCCCCCTACAATGGTGCTATATCTTTGGGCTGGAAGCCAGAGAGGTGATGAATTATAAGTGACCATTTCATGCCAAGGTGTTAGGCAAGCTGTATATGGGAATATGTGTTAGAAACTCCAGCAGCTATTAGCCCTGAACAAGAGAGAGCTTCAAGACTATCCTTGCTGCCTAGACAAAAATATGCATACTAATCAATTACTTATTGTCAGTACACATTAACAAAAGATTAACTCATAATCCTTACATCTTGTCTGCATCAATGTTCATGTCAATGGTGCTTTGTGGCCTATTTAGCATACCATAAAGTGATTAAAATTTTAAAATGTTTCTTTAAAATGCTGAACAAAAGTAAAAAATGTCACAGCTAGAAGTTTGTTCAGTAATTATAAAAACGTTTTGTTTCTATATTTACTCATGTAGGTCAACATTATTAAAATATTATTTTGAAAAAATACGATTTTCATACATTTCTAATACGTCTTGAAAGTGAAGGTTTCCTGCTGCTCTATAATAATCTGTAGTGATGATCACACAGGCACAGCATGGACACGCAGACCATGCCCCATGCAGAATAGTGCTGCCACCATGTGAAGAGACAAAAATATTAGCAATGTTTGTCAACTTATGCATGATGAAGTTCTCTGAATTTGAAAACAGATTTTCATTACAGTTACTCCAGGAACAGGTTTGCACTTCTGGCATATTTGGGGAGGAGGATATCATGCATCCACCCCCATCTCTAAAGTGCTCCAAGCCCTCTTGTGGCCTCTGAAACTTAAACAAGGGCAGTGGAATAGTACTTCAGCTGATACCATCTTGTGGTTTGCTTGAATTGTATCTCCCTGAATCTCCTACACCATTATAAAACATGACCTCAGCACTTAATTGACTCAAATCAAATGAATAAAATTGGGTAGAATGTGTCAAATTCGCTATCATCCATTTTGTACTATATAGCATCAGATTGATTTCAGCTGAAAATGTGTTGCTGGAAATGCGCAGCAGGTCAGGCAGCATCCAAGGAACAGGAGAATTGACGTTTCAGGAATCCTGAAGAAGGACTTATGCCCGAAACGTCGATTCTCCTGTTCCTTGGATGCTGCCTGACCTGCTGCGCTTTTCCAGCAACACATTTTCAGCTCTGATCTCCAGCATCTGCAGTCCTCACTTTCTCCTCAGATTGATTTCAGCCTAACAATTCAATAAATCAACTACAGGTGTATATGCATATCTCTCATTTTAACTTTTCTGCTCATTGTTTGTTGTTGATACCTGCTTCCACTATATATTCATCTTTGATTGTTTATTGTTTTTCTTTTATTTTTAATCCAGTTTATTTGTGATTTGTTTTGTTCGACAATTTCTTAATCCCCAGGTAGATGAACTAAACCAAAAGATCTGTTTCCTGACTCTATGATTTGTGTTTACAGGTGTGCTCCACACACCTATTTGCATCTTTCATTTGATTTATGAAAATACAAACGCTATTTCTTCTATTTCTGAATTACACATCAATTGCCATGACCAGCTCCTTTGTGTGGAGAAAGTGAGGACTGCAAATTCTGGAGCAGAATCAAAACGCATGGTGCTGAAAAAGCACAGCCAGTCAGGCAGCATCTGAGGAGGAGGAGAGTTCACGTTTCGAGCATAAACTCTTGACTTCAACATTCCTGATGAACAGCTTATGTTCGAAAGGTCGATTCTTCTGCTCTTTGGATGCTGCCTGACCAGCTGTGCTTTTCCAACACCACACTTTTTGACTTAGCTCCTTTTGTATATCTTGTATGTTATTCTAACTCCAAGTAAATTCTGCAGCCTGTAGGCCTTGCCCTCATAATACATGTGACTCTTCCCTTTTATTGTGCAAAAACCTCCTAAGTTTCAATATTCCAATGCATTTATCCTAACTACATTATTTGATCTAAATAACTGATTAGTGCAATTATCTTCATTACTGTATCTTAAGTAACTTCTCTAATATTGTTACATCTCCTGTCCTGCTTCCTTAAATAATAAAACCTTTAAAAACCATACTTTTCCTCACCAAGTATACATCTGCTTTATTGGTTCCCAATGACTCACCCTCAAGCTATAGTATTACCTCATCCATTTCAATTGCATGTGATTATTCACAAGAAAATATTAACCCATTCATCATTAATATTCCACTCATTTATTTGGACTTGTTAGTTTTCTTCTCTCCTGAAAGTTATAATCACTTTTTTTTCAGATTTGTGATCAACATTCCTTTACATCTGTCAAATCATCTCTGGCTTTCTCATGTATAAATAATGAACAGCAAAAACCCATCATGATCACTGTTTCCTATAGATTTTGACCCACAGGCAATTTGAAACTTTTGGAAAGATTGACATGAATTCAGTTTTATCCAAATAACCTGCTTAGGTTTTGACTACAGATACTTTTGTTTTACTAATGGTGTCTTTATATTCCTTTCATGTACATTTCAACCATATATCTTTGTGCCCTAATGTAAAAACATCTCTAATGATAAATTATTATATTCATTGGTCCATTGTGTAAGCATATGCAGTTGTAAAATTAAGGCAAACCAGATTATCTAGAATTCAAGAGAAAGCTGGATAAGTATATGGGGAAGAAGGGAATAGAAGGTTATGAATCATGGAGAAGGCTATTTAGTCCATACCAGAAAAAGGGCCTGCAAAAGTATAGAATTCCTTTGACTACTGCACTAGAGACACAGCTGAGACACAACATGTCTGTGGAGTAGGACTTCAACCCACAAACCACTAACTTAAAGGCAATATTACTACTGCTGAACCATGAATGACATACTGATACAGTTAAATAATGAAGGCAGGAGCAGGGCTAAGTGAAACATAAATTCCAGTATGACTGGTTGAGCTGAGTCTCCAACCATCAGTGCAATAATAACTAACCCACAAATGTATTTAAACAGCAAGTCTGTAAATCAAGAAAGCAATCAAAATATTACTTGATTTTTTAAAAACATAAATGCAAACACAGCATGAAACTGAATAATGACTTGGATACAATGTAAAGTATAATAAGCATTGCAATAAAATGGACCACAGGTGAAAAATGGAGTTCATAACTTTAGCAAAAGGAGAGTTGATCTCACTCAGACCATTAAAACAACCAATTAATTAACATTTTTAATTATTGAATACTGATATCGGAACATCTTCCCCTGTGGTCATGATCATGTTTAATCCACATCTATTTCTTGATTATAATCCCCACTTGTTTCATATGCATGTTGCAAAGAACAGAAAGGTGGTTCATTATATTTTAAATAGTGCACCAAGGCATTTTAAACTTAATACATGTAAACTAAACAGTGCCATTACTTTGTAACATTGTGAACCTAACATCTGACAGGAATTTAGCTTATTTATAGAATGGAGATCTAATCTAGAAATAACTTACAGATTGCTAACTTTGGGACATTGAAAATAGTCAATCTAATTAATTTTGTGCACCAGAAATAGGAATAATGCTTTGGATTGAACTTTCCCAATTAACAGAGAATGTAAGTGTGTGCCAAACTTTGTGTTGATGTGACTGGAGTATTCATGGAGGGAGAGAGAAGGGAGGAGCTCAATGAATAAAATCACACCACAACCATCAGGCGATATCCTCTATTCAGTAACTTTGTTGTGGGTGGTACCAAATTTCATCCTCTCTTCCATGAGTACACAGTTCTATGGTACCCTCAAAATTACCTCCTCTTAATAACATTAAAATTCACAGATTCTAAAAGCAATCAAATTCACTCTGTTTTATTTGCTGAAATAATTGAATCAGTAATTTTAATCATTAAGAATATTTTAGTTTTAGTCCATTGTTCACACCTCAAAAATATTTAAAATGAACAAGCAGCCATTGGCATTCAAGAAATCAAATATTTTATTCTTTTGAGTAATGCTACAGGAGCAGGATTCTATTCTGTACAATGTATATTCAACTTATTTTGCTAACTTCTTGTAATTGACAAATATTCCTCTTCAAAATTTTATACCCTTTAAAAATAAAATCAGTTAGAAAATTTCAATTATCAACAAAATCAGGAGGTTATGGCACTGAAATTAAAACTGCATTGTATTGGTAGACTAAACAATTGTAAACCACTGGTTATAATCTAGTATGATTTAAAATATTATTTCAACAGATGTGCAAGAAAAGTTACAAAATATCTTTATGCTTCAAGATGAATAAATTGTAACCGTAATTTTTTTATTATAATGGTGAATAAACTCTGGGCAATATTTGAAGTATTCTTATTTCTATCATATTGTGACATACAGAAAATAATAGTTTTAAAAAGTGCGACTGTAGAACACAATTATGCAAAACTGCCACATCAAAAGTTTCATCCAGATCCAAAATTCCTACATAGAGACCAAATACATTTGTTGAAAATAACAAAATCTCAATGTAATTTGTTTGTTTAGCGTCTGACCAACTATTTCCAGCTTGTGACACCAGCCTAATTGATTACTTAAAATTCCAGTTTCCTTTTTGAATACAGAAGCACATATGTGACAGAAGCCTAACAATGATTGTCACCCTCAAGAAGCTTTCTGCACTGTTAAAACAGACAAAACAATCTTAACTGCATCCTCCACTTCACTTGTATTTGACTGAATAAATTGAATCTGAAATGTAGTCACTGCTAGCTTCAGAGAGGAATAATACCCTTTGTGATTATTGTAATCAAGAACAAAACAGCACATTGATCAAAGGTGGGTGTTCTACAGACCAATCAATATCACGTGACTACCAATCTCAAAATTTGTCACGATCAAATTACAAGCCACTCAAACACATATGGTCACTCAGCAACATCTGTTAACACATTTTGCATTAAAATTTGTCATTACTTTTAGTGTCCCTGAAGAGGCTGCATTTTAAATTCAATATCCTTTCTCCTGGATTTGTAAAACATATTAAAACTCTTGAGAAGTAATGGTAAATTGTGCAAAACAGCTTATTTGCAATTTAACAATTGAACTGACAACTTGTCATGATACGTAAACATTACTTAGTTAATTTTCAATTAAGCAAACAGAAAATAGACAAAAGAAAAATATGTGATGTTAAATCAAGATCTCATCTACCCTATTAAGAAAAAATCTTTGGTGCTCTTTGAAGAAAAGAACAATAGTTTTACCAATGTCCTTGCAGCATATGGCCGATGGCAGCATTAAAGATAGACAATCTGCTTATGTTTTTAACTGTTGTGGGAGTTTGTTGTACCATATGATTTGTATTGGGCCAACATTGCCAATTGCTCATTATGATACTGGTCTGGTTAATTTCTATTGTGGCTGTCTGCCTACAGACTCTCCCTGACCCTGCTTGCTTCTTATCACTAAGTAAGATTTTTCAACTCTTTATATCCTGTAATACTCCTTTATTTGCATCTGTGCCACATTTGATTTTTTGCTTACATTTGTACATTGTAGATTCTCAAACAAAGCTCTCTGGTTTAGAGTCAAAGAACTCCCTCTTCACATACTCACTCTAGAATGGCGTCTTCTCTCTTACTGATATCAGAGTCATGTGATCAGTTGCAATATCATCATTATTGACCCGAATCTCATTGTACCACACCACATGTCTACTATTACAATCTTTACTACATTTATGTTGGTTGTAAAGCAAATTGGAATGTCTTGAGGCATGAAATATGCAATATTAATGTCAGTTCTTCATTTTTAACTGAGTATTCAATCCTGCTGTTCACATCTGAATTTAGATTATTATACAAGGAAATGTCAAATATCTCTCATGTTTCTATTATTGCTCCACTGCTGAAGTAGAAAGAGAAAGCAATCTTGAAATAGTGTGTGAGTAGCCATTGGGATCAGAAAGAACCTCAGTATTTATTAAGGCAAATGAAGTGAAGGAATCATTGACATAAAGAGAAGTTAATAATGAAGAAATAAGGGTATTACAAAGAGCAACTTAAGCTTCAGATAGGTCCTCCAAATTGTGCCGAGGGAATGACATAGATGTAGGTTTGTGTAAAAAACATTTTCCAGGGATTCAAACTGTAAATGGCAACGTTATGAAAGGTGTTATTCACAATTACACTTTTGATACATTTGTAATGTACAATTCCAAAATAACTCAGTAAACTTCACAAATTGGAGTAATTTGATTAGTTCCACTACCTTTATGACAAATTGGATACTAGTGTTGTCTAATGGTTGACTATCAAGGAGATGAATGATCGGTGGGCAGGGTGTGCAATGATAATATAACCTGTTAGCTGTTAGTAAAGTCATTGGGCAATTAGAATGGAGGTAATGTGGGCATTGGAGAAATGACAAACTAGGCTGAGTGAACTGGATAGTTTGAGGAACATTTTTATCTCCACACTATTGTGAGATCTTTTTTGAAAAGCTAAATTATTTAGAATGAGGACATTATTAACTAGGTTTGAACTATTATAAGACAAAGCATGTCCACTCAAAAAAACCTCCAAAGTTAAATTTGAGTTTCAACATGCAATCAACAATGAGCAAGTCAAATTGTGTTTAACATTATATACAAGATTTCTATGTGACTGCATATTTGCAAGGTATATGACAAAGGGGACACTTCTTGGCTTCAAGGGCACTGTGTGGCAGGCCTTTCCATTTCACTGTGAATACTGTCATCATGGCACCAGTAGCATCATTAAGCATGACCTTCAAGTTGATAGTTGCCTTCAATAGACTTCAAAACCAATGCAGGAAAGATGTTTCCAGGAGGCAACAATTCAGACTCAGTACAGTAAGTGGATGTGGTCTGTTCATTATCACTTTCTTATGTCACATTCTCATGGAGTGATCGGGATTAAAATTAACTTTTCAATCTCTGTATCTTTGTCTGTGTCTGAATCTATCCAACGGTTTTTGTCTACATGTCTCTGTCTGTCTTTCTCTGTCTCAGACTTCGGGGGGAATTTATGGAGGCAGCAAGGTGCCCTGCTAACAGCTCAAGAGCTAGTGAGAGGCCTGCACTCCTCTGAAAAGTCCTGGTGCTCTTATAGGCCAATCAGGCAGTTGAGAGATCACCAGCTGGCCTTCCATGGGGAGGATATTACACCCACCAAGAGCAGTCAGATAACCAGAGGCCAGCAGCCTTGTTGTTCAGTAATACCATTAGGGAGGAGATGGCTGCTACCAAATCACCATAAAGAATGACAGGGTGACCTGGGCCAGGGGTGAGAAATTTGGGAGGGGTTTTGTAATGGTGGAGCAAAGGGTGTCTGTCAGCAGGCTGCCCATCATCTCTTCCATCTCTTTTATCAGGCACCGAGTGTGTTTGAATGATGTAGCACATACCCCCTGTCCTGAACCTGCCCTTAATTGGGCTCTATAATTGCTGCATAGGGAGTCAGTTAGCTGGATGGCTGACTCTTGATGCAAAGTGATGCCAAAAATGTGGGTTCAAATCCCAGGCTGCCTGACGTTACCATTAAGGACTCTCCTTCTCAAACTTTCCCCCTGGCTGAGGCATAGTGGTCCTCAGGTTAAACCATTATGAGTCATCTCTCTCTCATGAAGGCGAGCCCTATGATCAATTAGGACTATGGTGCCTTTATCTGAGCTTTAGTTGCAGTGTAAAGGCCTTGATTGGTAGTGGAATAGAAGGCCTTTGAGCATGCCTACCACGGATTTAATCGGATTACAGATGGGTAAGTGACAGAGTCCACCTGTCATCATTCTGTGCTATTAAATGGTCCCCTTCCAACCTTTGCCAAATGCGTCATTGGGGAAGACATAAAATTCTTCCATCTACCTCTCGAACTCTTGCTGTCTGACATTATGTGTATCTGGCTGTTTCATCTGACTAGTTGGTTATCTTTCTTTGGGCAGCATTTTAAGATTTTTGGCGTAGATGTTCTTCCCAGTCCAATGGAAAATATATTATGATGAGATTGAGTCAGGCCTTTGATGCACAGTGGCAGCATTCAAAAAGAGCAAAGCCCATGTACCTTCTAATTCAGGCTAATTGTCACATTAGGAAGCTATCATTGAATGATGGGCGCCATCTGTGAACACTCATTTACCATTTCTGGGGGATGAAGGTTGTGTTTGACTCTCTGTAAGCCCTTATGAAGGTGTGTGAGCTTTTGGCTGCAATTTCCAGTGGGTTCACAATGAATCAAGAGCAACACAGCTGACAAGACTGGCAGAGCCCGTCTATCTACAGCTGCCCATCATTAGTTATCCCTGCACTACTTCTGTTTGAGATATCCTCCTTGAGCAGAATCTCATTGCTAGCCTCCTGCCTGCAGCTTATCCTGATCTCGAATCCGTCCCTGTCACCATCTCTAAGTGCTCTCAGGGTCCCTCAACTGCTGGATTTCCTGGCAGCCAGTGTTTGATTAGCATGTGAAATGGGATTGGGCAGGAGCCAAGGATACACCCCCTTCAGCTCCTGCCCACATCACTTCCTCGCTGTCTACGAGATTATAGATTTTGGCTCTTTCTGTCCCTCTCTGTCTTTCTCCCCCTCTATGTCTCTGTCTTCTGGTTCTCTCTCTCTCTCTCTCTCCCTTTGTCACTCTTACTCTCTTTCTCCCATTATCTCTGTCTCTCTCATTCTTTCTTCAATACATTTGTGATTAATTAAAATACTTGTTTTAATTACCAAAAGATTGTGATAGTAATCTGGTTTTTCTGAAAAACCTTTCAAATTTAAATGAATTTTATTTCTGGAAAAATAAAAAGAATAACATACTAGCAGGATACGAAATAAAACAGCTAAGCATTCTCTCAGAAATAGAAGTTAGACATTTGGTATTGTTTCAAGTTTGATCTTAAGGATCTTTAAAATTAATAATGCAGTTTGTTTCCCGGAAGAATCAGAATAACTGTTTGATTGGTAGTTTCTAGAAATTTCCTCTACTGATCATTGATCTCTAAAAAGAACTCTGAAGTGAGTTATTTCAGGGGATTACACAGAAAATAAAATAATTTGTTTCATGTTCTTTTGTTATACTGTAAAGGAATGGGACTCTCACACTAAAGGTCTTGGGAATTGGTTTGTCATGTCTCAAGTGAAAATTAAGCATTTAGTTCAAAACCTGTGAGAAAAATAAGATGACAGTATTATATTAATTCTCCAGCTGCCTTCCAAGTAACTCAGACGAAAAGATCAATGGCAATAGGTGGTAAGAATCAGAGCTACTGGCAAGGAGCAGGGCCAGCAATATATGAGTGAATATTTGACATTGCTGTTAGTCTTCATAAATAATGGCCGATTGACCAAGTGTGACCAGAGAACAGTCAGTCTCCATGGCACCATTCCATAAACAAAGGAGGGAAAGAAGAAAATTGGCAAGATCTTAAACAAAATGAGTTGCTGTGTCGCTTTAGACAAATTTTCATCACATTTTCAAGTTTGCACTTTTGTTTAAAGTGTTTGTAAATTTGATTAATAACTTAAATGAAATCCTAAAGCTCCTGCATTAATTGCAAAACATTAATTCGAAACTGATCTGAATGGAAGTGCGATAATGTTTGTGTTGATCTGACAGATAATTCAGATAAAGGGATATGTCCATTTGAATAAACAATGCAGAAAAATGGAAGGCATTGTAAGGTTCCTCAGTAGCTGCTGAAACCCTAGTCAATCAACTCACTATAAATAGGCAGAAGGAAACCCCAAATGAGTTTAGTGGCATGATTGCAAAATAAATGTGAAAATCTTTGGAGATTAATTTTAAAAGCTGCTGCCAAATATAAGGGACATTGGAGCTGCAACTGCATTTTAGCCAAATTGCCTGGAAATGAATATTTATTAAGTTGGTTTGAAGACTGTATAAAGTATTCATTTATGTCCACTCAGCCAATATGGTTTCCTTAACTACATAGACTGGATGATACACTGCTTTTGCCACTTTGAGTGTGGATAGGGATGGAGTGGGAGGAGTAACAGAGATAACAATATTCAGGGGTTCTAGAGCAAAGAAAATGCAGTGGTTCAAGGTTTCGGGTTCCCACAAAAAAAACTTGTGTGGGTGTTTCAGTTCTTTAAAAGCTCTGTAGTAAACCTTAAGTAGAAGTATGAACTCTCTGAAGATTCGGAATACTAAACTTATGTAAAGTATGGTGTTCACATTCATGAGTGTACAAATATGCAAAATAAGAGCAGCAGTAAACCATTTAGCTTGCTCTGCTATTCAGTAAGTCCATGGCTGATCTGATAGTGTTTCTAATTCCACATTCTCATCTAACCCTTAATAACCCTTTGCCTAACAAGAATCTATCCATCCTTTCCTAAAAATATTCAATGATCCTGCCTTCATTGCCTTCTGAGGTTGAGACTTCCGAAGTTGTACAGTCCTCGGAGAGAAAAAAAAGTTCCCATTTCTGTCCTGAAAGGGTGATTCTAATTTTAAACAGTTCCTCTAGTTCTGGACTTGCCCACAGAAAGAAACATTCTTATACAGTTTAACCAAGCCACTCTTCGCTGTTCTAACTTCCAGGAGAACCAATCCCAGTCCATTCAATCTATTCTCAAGAGGCAAGCCATTCATTCCAGTTACAGATGTCACAGGCAGGTTCTTTATTCAGAGAGTAGTAAGGGTGTGGAATGCCCTACCTACCAATGTAGTTAACTCAGCCACATTAGGGAGATTTAAACAATCCTTGGATAAGCACATGGATGATAATGGGATAGTGTAAGGAGATGAGCTGAGAATAGTTCACAGGTCGGCGCAACATTGAGGGCCGAAGGGCCTGTTCTGCGCTGTATTGTTCTATGTTCTATGTTCTAAACCACTTCTGTTGCATCTACATCTACCCTTAAATAACAAAACCAAAATAGCACACAATATTCAAAGTATGATCTCGCCAATGCTCTGTATAAATGAATCATACATCTTTACTTTTATGTTTGATTCTTCCTGCAATAAAGAATAGCATCTTATGTTCTTGATTATAGTCTGTATCTGCATAGAGATTATTTTGTGAGTCAGTACGACAACATTTAAATCCTTTTGCTCCTCAGACTTCTGCAGTTATTCTCTATTTGAATAATACTCCGCTTTTATACTCTTCCCAAAGAGTGAACAACTCACATTAAACCCCAATACCCATTTTTTTCCTTGCACATCCTTATGTCGTCTTCAGAATATACTTTTGTACCTATCTTGGTGTCATCTGCAAATGTAATTGCCATGCATTCATTCCCTTGTGGACTTGTTGGGACCAAAGGGCCTGTTTCCACACTGTGAGGATGTGAACAAGGAACAAGAGGAGGCCACTCAGCCCTCCAAGCTTGCTGTGCCATTCAATAAGATTGTGGGCTGATCTGAGTCTAACCTCATCTCAGGCTAAATGATAGTTCAAATGGTAACTGTCAGAAAAGGTGCTATCAAAATGGCTTCCTAAATGTCGTAAGTTCTTGTGACTCTTTTGGTAAATGAAAAGACTAGTATCAATGTTGCTTATACAACTTGGGAAAAAAATTGCTTTGGAAAATTTAGGGTTGAAATCTTCTAGCGTTGGTGTTTTCTGTAGACATCTTTTAAATGAAATACTGAGGCATGCTCTTATGGTCCCAACTTATTTTCAAAAAACAATAGCAATTCTTGGGTGGTTGGTCTGCTGAATTATACCATTTTGCTCCATCTCATTCTGCTCGGCTCAAAGCTACTCCAGAGTGTACACAGAGCACCTCCTGTGGGCAGCAAGGTGGCTCAGTGGTTAGCACAATTGCCTCACAGTGCCAGGAACCTGGGTTTAATTCCAAACTGTGTAGAGTCTGCATATTCTCCCCGTGTCTACGTGGATTTCCTCTGGGTTCTCTGGTTTCCTCCCACAATCCAAAGATATGCAGGTTAGGTGAATTGATCATGCTAAATTGCCCATAGTGTTCAGGGATGTGTAGGTTAGGTGCATTAGTCAAGAGCTAATGTAGAGTAATGGAAAATAGATCTGGGTGAGTTACTCTTCTGAGGGTCTGTGTAGACTTGTTGGGCCAAAGAGCCCATTTCCACACTTTCGGGATTCTATGAATGGAAGATCAATAAATGAGATTGTATCCTTAAGATACAATACATGCTAAAGTTCTTAATCACATCAAATCCATCTGTGTATAGTATTTGACATCATTAACTAATTCATTTACATTGCATAGGATCTGTTCTACCACAGTGGGTATTTTTTCAATATTGTGAATTGTGATTATACTGAGCTCTGCACATATTGGTAGCCCTTCCATGGAAGCACAACTACTGATGTACATTTCTTTCAGAGTGCACTGCAGTAACATTTTGACACTAGATCCCATGTCGATTTTAGCTTTTAGTCTGTGTTGTCTTGTCCTTTCAGGACATATAATATTCATGTTGTAAATGTTCTGATCACTTTATACCTCTAGGAGGTGTGTGAGATTAACAGCACGCCCATGTTGATAACAGCTTGTTAACCTGCTGAGATTTGCCTTCTGTTTGGTTGACTCTGAAACATGCAATTGTGCGCCTTCTTAACACTTTCCTAATTGCCAATAGTGTAGTGTATGATGTTGTTGGTCACCCATGGCTTGTTCTTGCATCTGGGCTGGCCTTTGGAGCCAGATATCTAGTACAGAGCTGTCCAATTCCCCTTCCATAGAATCCATTGAATCCCTCCAGCGTGAAACAGGCCATTCAGCCCAACAAGTCCACATGCTTGTGCCACATGCTATGCAGATCTCAATAAATACTGGCCATCGTTTACATGGATAAGGCAATTCACATCTGTTACAGATTTTGTTAATTTGGTGCACTTTTCTGATTGTAACAATAGCGTGGGTTGCCCCTAAAGTATGTAGTTGCTGACCTGCCTTTGTGGCATCGTATTTGCATCCATCCTCAGGTAATGCATCAATGGTATGGTCTTTATGTCTTGCCCAAAACTATTTCCGCAAGCTTTTAATTGATGTAGAAGCTATCACTAACTCAATGACCCTCTATGACAGTTCAGAAAATTCACACTCCTGCTTTTTGCACCAGCATCTTCCAAAAAAACTGATCATTTGGCTCGGCTCTTGGAGTTGTTGTCCATATGACATAACCTGGACTCTGTTCATCCTCAATTCAATTTTTAGCTTGAGCTGATATTTGAGAATCTTCTAGTTCTTTTCTTGGTCTTTCTGATCAACCATGGAAAGGCTAGATATGTTAGTCCTGTGAAGACCCTCCTTGCCAATGGCAAGCTGGATTTTTTAGGCTATTTTCTTTGGATTATCTATAACTTGATCTGTAAAGTAGAACTACATAGGTTGTTTGAACAGTTGCAATTCAGAAAGGTTGCCACTGGATGCTATATCCATTATAAAGCTTTGGTTATCTACGACTTTATTTTACTTTAATAAAACATTATAGTGTACCACATAAAGCCTTGTGCCTCTGACTTAGTTTTGACTATTACTCCTATATTAAATGTCAGGAATGGACTGTTTTAGCCTTCTAGCACTGTTTTGGCTGCTTTAATAATATTTTTTATTCCTTTTGTCATTTACAAAGAAAATAGAAGGCATGGTTAATAAATTTGTGACTGACAACAAAATTGGTAGTTTAGTGGATGGTGAAGGAGGATATCTAAGATTGCAAAGAGATCTTGATCATTTGGGTCAATGGGCTGAGGAGTGGCAAAAGGAGTTTAATTTAGATAAATGCAAACAAGGCAAGGACCTATTCAATTAAAAGTATGGCCTTGGAAAGTGCTGTCGATCGAAGAGACCTAGGGGTTCATGTACATAATTTTCAAGTACACACTTGCCTTCATTGCTCAGACCTTTGAGTTTGGAGTTGGGATGTCATGTTGAGGATATATAAGACGTTGGTGAGGCCTCTTCTGGAGTATTGTGTCCAGTTCTGGTCTCGCTGTCATAAAAAGGATATTTCTTAGCTAGAAAGTGTTCAGAAAATATTTATTAGGATATTAGCAAGAATGGAGGGCTTGAATTATAGGGAGAGGCTGGACAGGCTGGGGCTTTTTTCATTGGAGCATAGGAGGTTGAGGGGTGACCTTAAAGAGGTTTATAAAATCATGAGAGGTAGAAATAAGGTGAATGGCAGGTATCCTTTCCCTAGGGTGGGGGATTTCAAGTCTGGGGGCATATTTTTAATGCGAGAGGAGGAAGATTTTAAAAAGACATAAGTGGCAATCTTTTTACACAAAGAGCGGTTTGTGTGTGGAATGGACTTCCTGAGGAAATGGTGGTTGCAGGTACATTTACAATATTTAAAAAATATTTGGATAACTGCATTATAAGAAATGTTTGGAGGGATATGGCCCAGGCGCAGGCAGATGGGACTAGTTTAGTTCAGGATTATGATCAGAATGGACAGGAGGTTAGACCAAAGGGTCTGTTTCCATGCTGTGTGACTCTGAGTCTATGTAAACTCTGGCTTTGGTTCCCCTATCTTTCAGTCTTGTTGGAATGTACCTAGCCAGTATCTATAACATCCTCTCCTTAAAGTTCATTCATTGTTTTGATACATATCTCATGTGAAATGTTGATTCCATTTCACCCTGGCTGGATCCTCTTCCATCTCATTGAAGTCATCCATCCTCTAATATAGAAGTTCTATTTTAGATTAGTTCTTGTTCTTCTCCATCTCTAATATAAACCTAACATTATGATAATTTCACTTACTCTAGAGCTCCCTCACAGACACTTGGTTGACTTCATTCCACAGCATCAGTTCCAGCAACACCTACTTCCTATTTAGGTAGAGAACATACTTTCCATGGAAGATCTCTTCAACACTTTTCACAAGTTCCACCCAATTTTTACTCTCTATTCTAATTATCCTAATTGATATTTGTGTAATTAAAGTGTCCCAATATCACCACCCAATAGTTCATGCACATCTCTATAATTTCCCTATTGTTCTGATCGACTGCTCCACGTCTCTCATTTACTCACTATTTGGAGGTCTGTAGAATCCTTCCCTGTAGCATGGTCATACCTTCCTTCCATATCAACTCTAATCCAGTGGATTCTGCCTTTCCTTCCTTCCAAAGCTACAATATATCCTCATTTCAGTACCACCATCCTCCCTTACCCGCCTTCCTTCAACCCTTCCTATCCTTATAAATGTTTTGCATCCTTAAAGAATAAGCACCTAGTTCCCTTTGTTTTTAAGCCAGATTTCTATTGTTATCACTACCTCATATTCCCACATGGTTTTCAGTCTTTGGAGCTCACTAACTTTATTCATCACACTTTCTGTTTTGACACGCATGCGTTCTAAACCTGTGTGTCCATTCTCCATGCTGCTGTTTAGTCTGTTCCTGTCTAAAATGGTATGAGTTCCTTCTCTAGTGCTATCCAACATTCTCATCTAATGCACTTACTTTCTTTTTTCTACTTCTTTTGTCTAAATTAGTATCTCTCCTACCAATTTAGTATAAACCCTCTCCAACCATACAAATGAATATAACTGCAAGGACATTGCTCCTAATTCAGTTGAGGTAAAACCTGTCCCTTTTAGTAGGTGCTTTCTTCCCCAGAACTTCCCCAATCCAAATACTCCCAAAGTTTCAAACCCTCCCTCGTGAATCCTGCTTCAAGTTGTGCATATATCCTCCCTATCTTCCTATATTTATATTCATTCATGTATGGCACTGGGAATGATTCAGAGGCTCCTACTTTTGAATTTCAAGTTCTCAATGTCTTCAGTCTGAAGGAGATCAATTTCTACTCTCTCTATTTGATTGGTACTGACATGTGTCACAACTTATTGCTCCCTTCTTTCCCCTAGCAAAATATTTTGTACCTTCTTCATGATATCCTTTACCCTGGTACCAGGGACGCAGCACACCATGTTGATCTTAGGATGATGGTTTCAGAAATACCATTCTGACACCTTAATTATGGAATTTCTCAAAACTGCATTTCTACTCTTTACTGTTCCTTCTTTGCAGTCCCTTACTGATCAGTGCACATTATTTAAATAGTAGGAGATTGCAGAGCTCAGATATAATGGGATCAGAGTGTCCTGGTGCATTAGTTGCAAAAGGTTAGCATGCAGATACAACAATTGGGAAAGTTAATAGAGTGTTGTAATTTATAATGAGAGAAATTGAATACAGAATTCTGGAGTCTATGGTTCACTGGGCATTAGTGAGTCCACATCTGCATGTACTGCATACAGTGTTGGTCTCTTATTTGGGAAAGGACATAAATGTCTTGGAAGCAGTTCAGAGAATGATAAAACCTGGAGTAGGCAGGTTGCCTTGTGAGACAGGGTTAACAGACTGGACTTGTATCTGCTGGAGTGTAGAAGAGTAATAAGTGAGTTGATTGGAATTTATAAGATCCAGCAGTACCTTGAAAGGCTGCAAGCGGAAAAGATGTTCTGTCTTATGGGACATTCTAGATTAAGGTATCACTGTGTAAGGATGAACACAAAGCTGTTGACCCCGGGAAACATTGAGGAGCTCAAAAGGGACTACGCAGGTTGGAGAACCGTGAAGCCCCTCTTGGAGTCCCCAGTGGACTGGTGGGAAACAGTAAAAGGGAACATCAAGAGGTTCTTCATCCTCAAAGGTTTTCAGGAGGCGAGAGAGAGGCGGGGAAAACTGTTCCAACTCCAGGAAAGTATGCAGAACCTGCTCCTGCTGCAGACGATGGGGTCAATATCACGGAGGACCTCAAGGAGGTGAAGGGCCAACAAGCCTCACTCTTTGCCTCGGAGGCCTCCAAGATAATCTTCTGGTCCAGGGTCCACTCGGTGGAGCAGGACAAGACGTGCTCATGTTTCTTCTTCCAGAAGGTGCACAAAGAGAGCTCCATGCTCAGCAGCCTGAAGGAAGAAGATGGCTCGATAACGTCACCTCAGGCTGATGTCATGAGGATCAGCAAATCCTTCTATGCCAGTCTGTATGATGTGAAGCCAACCGACAGCGCGGCCTCCCAGTCGTTCCTGTCCTCTATCACGGAGGTCTTAGACAACAGAACATGGGAGAGTCCGGACCAGTAACTATCTCTGGATGAGCTGACCAAGGCCCTTGAGTCCTTCGAAAAGAATAAAACTCTTGGAAGTGATGGCTTACCGGTCGAGCTCTATTCTGCTCTTTGGGATTTGATTGGCCAGGACCTGCTGGAGGTGTATGTCAGTATGCTTCTGGCAGTTATCATGAGTGAATCCATGAGGAAAGGCATCATCACCCTCATCTACAAGTGGAAGGGGGAGAGGGAGGAAATCAGGAATTGGAGACTAATCTCACTATTGAATGTGGATTACAAAATTTTGTCAAAGGTTATTGCCAACCAGGTCAGGTCGGCTCTGGGGTCGGTGATTCACCTTGACCAAACCTGTGCTATACCGGGCAGGAAGATCAGTAAGAGTCTCGCACTCCTCAGGGATACGATCGCCTACATGCAGGACAGAGGGTTGGACACCTGTCTCATCAGCCTGGACCAGGAGAAAGCCTTTGACAGGATATCACACGCATATATGAGAGATGTTCTCTCCAAAATGGGCTTTGGGGAGGGAATCTGCAATTGGATCAGACTGCTCAACACCAACATTGTCAGTGCAGTCTCAATCAATGGGTGGGAATCAGATAGCTTCCCAGTCAGATCTGGAGTTAGGCAGGGCTGCCCTCTCTCTCCTGCCTTGTTTGTGTGCTGCATAGAGCCATTTGCTGAGTCCATTAGGAAGGATGCGAGCCTAAGAGAGGTGACTATTACTGGCAGCAGGGGCCTACAAGTTAAGGCCTCCTTGTACATGGATGATGTCACCGTTTTCTGCTCAGATCCGCTGTCCGTGCACAGACTCATGTGAATTTGTGACCAGTTCGAACGGGCCTCAGGGGCCAAGGTAAACCGAGGCAAGAGTGAAGCCATGCTCTTTGGGAACTGGGCCGACCAATCCTCTATCCCCTTCACCGTCAGGACCAACCACCTGAAGGTGCTGGGTATTTGGTATGTGGGGGGGGCGGGGCGGTGGCTGGGGCATGTGCCAAGTCTTGGGGGGAGCATATCAGCAAAGTGAGGTAGAAACTGGGCAGATGGAAGCTACGGTCACTCTCCAGCGTGGGAAAAAAACCTGGTCATCAGGCGTGAGGCACTGTCATTGCTGTTATATGTGGCACAGGTCTGGCCTATTCCCAGAACCTGTGCCATTGCAGTCACCCGGGCCATCTTCCATTTTATATGGAGATCAAAGATGGACCGGGTCCGAAGGGACTCGGTGTATAAAGATCTGGGCAACTTGATGGCCACCTTTGTGTGTGACTGCATCAAGTTATGCGTGAATCCCCGGTACGCAAACACCAAGTGTCACTACGTACTGAGGTTCTACCTGTCCCCGGTGTTGCGAAGGATGGGCCTGGCCTCGCTGCCGCGGAACGCTCCGAGTAGTTGGACCGTTCTGTATCACCTGTCCTTCATGGAGAAGTTTATGAAGAAAAACACGTTTGACCACAAGTCCATCAGGAAGTGGTCAGCACGTAGTGTCCTTGAGATCCTTCGGGAAAAGGAGAGGGCGGGTTCCCTGAGCAGACTGTCAAAGCCATTTGGCAGAATACCTCATCACCAGAACTTTCCAACAAGCACCAAGACATGGCTTGGCTGGTGGTGAGAAGGGCTCTGCCTGTGAGATCCTTTATGCACGCCCGGACTCTCAGCCACACCGCACGCTGCCCTCGAAGCAGCTGCGGGGGGGATGAGACTGTCACACACCTCCTTCTGGAATGTGCCTATGCAACAGAAGTCCGGAGAGGAATGCAGTGATGTTTGTCGAAGTTCATCCCGAGCAGCGCTGTGACGCAGGACTCCGTGCTCTACGGTCTGTTCCCCGGGACGCACACCGAGATGAACATCAACTGTGCCTGGAGGATCATCAACTCGGTGAAGGATGCTCTCTGGGCGGTCCGAAACCTGTTGATCTTCCAGCTGAAGGAGTTGACCCCGACTGAGTGTTGCAGACTGGCACATTCCAAGATCCAAGATTACGTGTTGAGGGACGCGTTGAAGCTTGGGGCAGCTGCAGCCAAGGCACGGTGGGGAAAAACCATGTAACGTCTGCCTGCCTAAGAAGAACAGGGGGCCCACCCAGTCATTTGGGCTCCTCTGACGCTTCAGCAGAGGAGCTGGATAGTAAATGTACAGACTTGTATATAGGAAAAATAAATTTTGATGTCTGTATGTAAAGCAATGTAATGTGTGCACAAGAATGGCATGACCAAATGTATAGAGATCCAAATAATTTTATGAATAAAGTTTATTTTTGAAATTTAAAAAAATCACTGTGTAAGAATTAGGTCACCCATTTAAGATACAGATTTTTTTTTCTCATAGAGGAATGTGAGTCTTTGGAGCTCTGTTGGTTGGTGGTTTAAGGCAGAGGTAGATAGATTCTTGATAAACAAGGGGTTGAAAGCTTATCGGAGGTGGGTGGGAATGTGGAGTAAGCAGATCAGCCACAATCTTATTGAATGGTGGAGGTGGATTGAAGGGTCAGATGGGCCAACACCCACCCCTGATCCTTACATCTGTGTGTTTATGGAAAACATTCCTTCAAGGTTCTGTCCATGGCAACAATCTCCAATCTGAAGTACTATGGGACCTTTTTCTACTTAAAACCATGGCATAAATGAAAGGTGTTTATGCACTGTACAATGAATGCCTTTAGATTAATAAATGTAAAACAATTTACAGCTTTACCCAGTTAAGTCAGAAGTCCCATTGCAGGACTTGAGTGCATAATCTAAACTGACACTTCAGTGGAATATTGAGAGATAGATGTGCTGTTAGGCGTGTATTTTAGATGATATTTTAAACCAAGAATTTGCCAGCTTGTTCAAGTTAATGTGCAAAATCTCTTGGCATTTCAAAACTAATTAATTAATACAGGTTGCAAAGTGTTTCAGAACATCCTGATAATGGTTACCATGTAAATGGAAATTCTTCCTTTAATTTGGTAGTTAATTTTTATTTAAATTTTTATCAAAAGCAGTGAATGAGTTATTGAAAATTTACATTGTCTTTATTTTTGCTTCCCAAAAATAACCATAATACAAATATTGAATCTACCTTTCAGGCTAAGGCAATAAATGCAATTCAGTTTTTCTGAATGAATCGCATAATGTCATAAAGCCTGGAAACAAAGCAATATTAAAAGTTAACTTTGTACCCTCTCAGATTTTCTGTCTATTATGAACGTTTTGGTCAGCACTGTTATAGGTTTTTGTTTTCTATAGTAGGAGTCTGTTTAACTTTTTGTGCAGCTCTAATCTGTGTCTCAATATCATTGGGCAATGGTTTCAGTTTTTTGTCCTTCAATGTCATTCACATGTAGAATGTCATTTAACAGAAAAGCTGCAATCTCACACATAATGGCCCTTTAACTTATGTGTCAGTCCTGTGTACAATAACTACTACACTATTAAGCAGAATTGTGACACATTTGTATGTACAGCATAAGACTGGTTTTTCTTAGGTGGGAGTTTTATAAAGCCAAATGTTTTCCCTTGTCTGGTTCCAATTTCATATAATGTTTCTCAGATTCACTGTTGTGTTGTACAGCTGTGGTGCTGTCATTAATTTGCTCTCTATCTAGTCCACCATTCTCCTCTGTGATCCTCTGAGACCACATAACAACTATGTGGCAATGCTGATAATGAATTCATGCTTCTCTCTTGTGAGATATGTATTAGCATGTAGTCAGAGTGTTGTGGTACAAAGGTAGTGTTCCTATCTCTGGGCCAGATTGTCAAGGGTTCAAATCTCATCTATCTTGGATATGTATTGCAATGTGTCTGTGCAGGTTGATTATAGTAATTGATTAGTGTTTTCATGGCCTGAGTTAAAATTTTGTACTTCCATTTATGTTTGTGATGATTCCTGTGCTTGATGAGTTTTGCAGGATCCTCCAGTGGACAATGGAAGATTGGGGTCAAGTAAATAAGAAGAAAAGACATACTGAACTTGAGACATTAACTCTGTTTCTCTCTTCACAGATGCTGCCAGACCTGCTAAGTTTCTTCAGCAATTCCTATTTTTGTTTGGCTCAGATCTCCAGCATCCACAGATCCTTGTTTTGTTTTGGGTACATAAATATATTAGATATTGTCTAATTGAAATTGTGATCCAGTGAAGATTCAGCCATTATCTATCTCCATCTCTGCCTCAGTGTATCTGCTGCAGAAATCCATCTCTCTGCCTTTGTTCCCTTCAGACTTGACTGTTCCAATCTCCTATCCATCCTCCAGCCTTCAACCTTCCATAAACTCTATGCATTAGTCTATGGCATATTAACTTGCACTAAGCTTGTCCACCTATGTTCTGGCATCTCTTTGATTTTCAAATTCTCACCCAGGTTTTCAAAATGAGACTTATGTGCTATATTACAATTCTGATATTTTGTGAATTCCTAATTATAATCATTCAACCAAAGGCAAGCATGCTTTAGCTATCAGGCACTAGCTTCCAGAATTACTTCTGTAAGCTTCTATGCTTTACTTCTTCTTTTTGCCCTTAAAAATATTTCTTCAAACCTACACCAGTACTCACCTGACCTGAAACCTTGGTAGGTGTCAAACTGCCTGTTAGCACTTCTGGAATGTTTTGTTAATATTAAAGATCATTATAGACTAGCAGTCATGAACAATTATCAAATAAAAAGGGTACTTGTGCTGATAATTATTAGACATGAAAGGATGCGAAGATTATGGGTGAGGTGTCACTTTGACAAAGCTAAAGGTGGAGCAACAGCTAGTTGTGGTTTGCAATTTGTGTGGTAATGATGTGGGCCGATTTGTGTTTGATAACAATGTATTGTTCAGACATTATTATATTTCCATCCAAGTCTGACCATAGTCTCTGAATTGCCCCATGGTACAAAAGGTGACCGTCAGGAAGTGCAGTCCACCTAAGGGATATAAAGCTGCTTGTTATTACCTTCTAGAGTCATTCAGCATGGAAACACACCTTCAGTAAAACCAATCCATGCTGACCATGATTCCAAACTAAACTAGTGCCACCTGCCTGCTCCTGGCCCTTATCCCTCCAAACCTTTCATATTCATGTACTTATCTAAGTGTCTTTTCAATGTTGTAACAGTGCCCGCATTCAACACTTCTTCAGGCCATTCACTCCACACGTGAACTATCCTCTGTAAAACATTTGCCTCTCATGTCTCTTTTAAATCTCTTTCCTTGCACCTTAAAATGATGCCCTGTAATCTTGAAATACCCCATCCCAGGGAAAAGACACCTACCAATAATCCTATCTATATCCCTCATGATGTTATAAACCTTGATAAGGTCCTCCTATGCTCCAGTGAAAGAAGTCCCAGCCTATCCAGCCTTTCTTTATAACTCAAACTTTCCACACCCGGTAATACCCAAGTTAATTTCTTCTGAACCCTCTCAAGCTTAATAATATCCTTCCTTTAAGAGGGAGACCAGAACTGGAACCAGCATTCCAGAAGAGACCTCACCGATGTTCTGTAAAACCTCAACATAACATCCCAACTCCTATACTCAAAGGACTGAGCAATGAAGGCAGGCATGCTATTTATAATGCATATTCCTAGTGTCACTGCCAAAATATCCTCAAGATGTAGATGCTGAGTATTGAGTTTGTCAAAGTGTTTTTGAAGATGATTTGCAGATTATTTATGCATTGCTTTGCTTGTTGATGTGTACAGAGGGATGAGTAACTCTGAGGTCTGAATTACATTACCAACTGCGTCTTTGCTGATAAAGCTGCTGCCCACAGACAGGGCTGTGCCTGTACACCGTGCTTTGGTCTCTCACACATTCTCCTGGTTTAACCAAGACCCTTTTGGGTGTATGTAAAAGATCCCATTGCACTCTCTGAAGAAGAGCAAGACCCTCTTCCTGTATCTGAGCTAATATTTACCATGCAGTCATCAATTTAAACAGATTTTTGGTTATTTATTTAACTGCTGCTTGCGAGAGCCTTCTGTGCACAAATTGGCTGTCTCCCTACCCCTGCCTTACATCAATGATAGCTCTCAAAAACACTTGCTGACTGTAAAGAGGTTTATCTTCTTTTTCCTGTCTCTTCCTTTTATCAAGGGACATCTCGAATACAAAATTAGGGATGGCCAATAAATGTAGGCCTCCCTAGCCACTCTCAGAACACCTAAACATTTTTTTAAAAAGAATAAGAACGATGCTAGAGATCTGAAACAAAAAAAAATTGAAAATATTAGACCTAGGGCAATCAGACAAACCGAGTTCATGTTTCAGGTCGATGATTTGCTGATGTTTGCAACAAAGAAATGATTCCCCGCTCCCTCTCAAATAGCGCCTTGTAGCATTTCCAAATGTTCCACAGGAATGTTGAGAAGTTTTTTCTTTAGCTGAAATAAGGAATACTGCATTCTGATCACTTCAAAGTGGGGAGGTACACTTGATCCAGGACAGGTTTCCTGTCAGAATGAATTGACCTCAGATCCCAACTGCACTGGTGACCTGCTTAAAGGTGCAGCCTCTGTCTATCTAGGCAGCGAGTGCTCAGGCTGGGTGAGGGGGCACCTTGCCATGTTTCTGCTCAGTTGCTGATCCTCCAGTGCTAATGGTGCCACAGTGACAGCTCTCCACCACAGCAACTGGTCATCTGAGCTGTGGACTCAGTGAGCCGTGACATGGGGAGATAGGCCGCCTACTTGCAGAAAGTTTCAGAGAACACCTCTGGGACACCCGCACTAAACACCCCAACCACCCCGTGGCTGAACACTTTAACTCCCCCTCCCACTCCACCAAGGGCATGCAGGTCCTTGGCCTCCTCCATCACCAGACCATGGCAACACGACGCCAGGAGGAAGAGCGCCTCATCTTCCGCCTAGGAACCCTACAGCCACAAGGGATGAATGCAGATATCTCCAGCTTCCTCATTTCCCCTCCCCTCACCTTATCTCAGTCCCAACCCTCGGGACTCAACACTGCCTTCTTGACCTGCAATCTTCTTCCCGATCTCTCTGTCCCCACCCCACTCGAGCCTATCACCCTCACCTTAACCTCCTTCCACCTATCTCCCAACACCCCTCCCCCAAGTCCCTCCTCCCTACCTTTTATCTTAGCCTGCTTGGCACACCCTCCTCATTCCTGAAGGAAGGGCTTATGCCCGAAACGTCGATTCTCCTTCTCCTTGGATGCTGCCTGACCTGCTGCACTTTCCCAGCATCACATTTTTCAGCTCTGATCTCCAGCATCTGCAGTCCTCACTTTCTCCCAGCTGTGGCATGGACCAACTATCAGTGGACGCTTTCCAATACGGCACTGAGCACAATCATTGAGTGTGTTAATGGACAGGGCCGGAATGTGATTTAACAAATGAGAACCCCCCATCCAAACTATCCCCCTCCCCCCCCCCAACCCCTACCTCCCCCAATCCAACCCATCTCAGTTACTGATTAACCCGGGAGTGGGGGAATTACACACTCTCTCTCACACAGTAACTGCTCCAAATCTCCGAGCATCATAAGTCAAGCGGCACAACTCAAAACAAGTTTCACTGACTTTAATGTTATGTCTTACAGGGTCGGGTTAAAAAAATACAAAGCAACAAACAAGTTATTGAAATGTTAAATTACCAGAGATAGCGTTCACAGCGTTTCCCTTGACAAATGTGAGACTGTTTAGTATGTGAAAAGTCAGTTCTAATTCGGCAGAGGCTCAGTTAAGTACGAATGGAGCTCTCGATCGTAGAAGCGGGAAAGGGGGGGGAGGGGTTCGCATGGCTGTACCTCAGACTATTTCGGTGGAAAGTGGAGAAAGTGCACAACTAGCCATTCCACAGGCCGACGAAGAAGGAGCAGAGAGAATGCCACTTCTCGGTGCAGTAAACCTGAGCCAGGTCCCCTTGTAAGTCGGGATGGTCGTCGTTCATCTCACTCAGTGCTCTCGGCTCCTGGCTCCTGGCAGGATCCGAGCCTTTGGGTGTGTTGCCGGTCTTTTCCCGGCCTCTCGGTGTGGGCACAGCCCGCTCTGAGCCCGCACTGGGCTGCTCCTTCTGGCTGAGGTGGAGCCTTCCCTTCCTCCTGCTCGGCGCTGGGCCCTCGCCCTGCAGCTTCAGCTGCGATTCTGGCGGGCCCTGCTTGCAGACCTTCGCCTTTAAGGTGGAGTCTCCCTGGCAGGCGTGTCTCTTCTTCTTGACTTTGCTGAGGACCTGCTTCCAGTACTGAGCCGCCCTGCTGTTGTAGGTCAGGCAGCTGTGGGGCACCCCGCTGTACTGACACCAGTAGCTCCTGCCTTGGTGGGTGCAGCTCAGCTGGAGGGTCAACTCCTCCTGTCCCTGCACCTCCCAGGAACACTCATGACCCTGCCTGGTGGTCAGAGCTCCTTTGCTGGGCACGGGCTTGCCTTTCCCCTTCCTCCTGGGGCGACTGACCTGCCCCTTCCCCTCTCCACCTTTGGCTCCTTCCCCTGGAGGGTACATGAGGTACAGCACCAACAGCAACACAGCGAGTTCCCAAAAGCATCTCATCTCCTTAGCCCCGAATGCGAATTTCACGGTTTTTCCCCCCCAGAAAAATAGTCGAGCAAAATAAAACGGTACTTCAACCTGAAAGGTAAAGGATAAATCGTTAATCCAGTGCACACTCATTCAGTTGAACTTCAGTCAGTTCCAATCCAACTCCATCTAACCTGTCTCCAAATTGAGTCGGGGATTATTTCGAAGTGAAGTGATTTACTGTCTGGGGTGGGGGGTGAATGAGAAAGGGGGGGACGGCAATTTTTAAACAGTATGTTACAGAAATTGCTGGAGAAACCCATCAGGTCTGGCAGTATCTCTTCAGAGAGAGAGAGAGAAAGCAGAGTTCACTATTCGAGGACAGTGATCCTTCTTCAGAGCTGACACGGTATTGAGTAAAGGTTTTGCACCTGTCCAGTTAGGTCCGGTATAACTGGTTATATTCCACTTGGCTAAGCTGCACAAACCTGAAGATCTGAAATAACTCCATTGCCCACCCCAACCCCTCTTGAACTGTTTTAAGTTTAGGGAGAGGGCACATTCTGCACAAACTGTCGCCCTCTCAATCTAGGGCAATGTGCACGGAACCCAGAAGCACATTTCAGTTTGAAAGCGGACACATGTAAATGTGTTAGGAGCCATCACCTTAGAGTCTCTGACCCCAGCGCCTTACTTCTCAGGAAAGTTCAAACGGAAAGAATTCCATCAAAACTCCTGCAATTAAAACAAGTCAATTCTTCCGGGGAAACTATTCCGGCAGGGTCGGAGGTGTATATACTCCATCAGTGATCCCCAAAAGTAACGCGTGAGGATTTGCCAAAGAAACCCAACTCTCTTAACTTTTTCCTGTGAGGCTCAGGCACACAAACGGAGTAAATGGAGTGACCACTTTATTTCCTCAGCAGAGTACCAAGCCAGCGAGAAGAGTTGAAGCAAAATCCTGCAGACAATCGTCAATCTGAAAAGGGACCCTTGCAAACAAGGGCTTTCGGGTGTGTATTTACTTACCCCCGGCTGGGTAGGAGGTGAGACTGTGAATGGGACTTAGAGTCACACTCTCACTCAGTGCAGGCGGTATCAGAACTGCCCTTCAATGCATTGCTGATAGGACAACTTTCCAGTGAAAATAAACCAGCTCGCCCCACCTCCCCCCCCCCCCCCCCCCCCTCAGCCAAACCCGTCAACCTCAACTTCCCCACACCACCTCCACATGGAAGAGTCAACGCTTTGTCCAACGGAAAGAAATGCTGGACGTTTTGTGAGACGATTTGTTTAGTTTAAACACGGGGAGGTTGGTCATTTACCCCCCACCGCAGGGTGAGCATTTTAAAGAATTCAGTCCAAAGTGGCTTTCTCTCTCTCACTCACTCGGTAGAGACGGCGTAATTGCAAACTGCCCTCGCTGCTGAAGATATCCAAAAATGTTAGTTTGTCAAATATAGAAGTTAAATACAAATTTACCCTTAGCGACTGAAATGTTAAGCCGCAAATGATATGAGGCAGCTTTGCAGGTTAACACATTTTCACACAGATCAGCAGATCCCGGTGAACAGCAGCGCGAGAACCAAATGGTCTCTTTCCACTCACTATTTTCATGCAGAATTACTGTCTTTCTCCAAAACATCACTATAACAGTGTTGTATTTGGCCGCGCTTTGAAAGCAGCCCAGCAGAATATACACCAGCGAGTAGCACTTGTCGCTAAATTGCTGAACATCAAAATCCTATTTATTGTTTTATCTAGAGAACAAAATCTCCCCGTTTATCTTCAAAACCCCAGTCTCTGGTACAGCGTGTGAAAGTCGGTAATTGTTTGTTGACAGTCTGTGGTAAAATGCCACTTTAAACCCGCTCATAATGGAATACCCCGATGATCATAATTGGGTCCCATTGATCAGATTATCCCGGCCAATCAATCTTTCTGCTGACCGACTGAAACAAACTGATGCCTGAGAAAATTTTCTGCATAAAAGAGCCAGCTCCCATGAACTGGTGTTCATTTGCGGAATATAAATCCTGGGGTGCCACTCCTGTCCCGTATATCTGCTCGTGATAAAAGACGCACTAACCCACATACTAACGCGAATGTATAGCACAGAAGAGTCAAAGGTTTGGAAAGAGCTACAAAGGAACGTATGTGCCATCCGTCTCTCCCTCCTTTCGAGTGCACATTGTGGTGGTCCTTCCCGAAGTCTGGGAAAACATTTTGTCTCCTAAAATGTTGCCATGTTGTCATTTTTCTCTCACCTTTCATTTCTGCAGGGAGTGTGTAATTTTATAAGCGAGGCGATACAATGGGACCATTGTACATTCCTCTGAAAACATATTCAAAGGGGAACAATAAACGTGAGGGCTGATTTGAAATATTCACTTCAGGCACCGTGCTACCGTGCAAACCCCTAAACAATATCAAAAACACGCAAAGAACAACGAAGTGGTGGAAATCAGGAACAGAAACATCTGGGAAAACTCAGCAGGTCTGGCAGCATCTGTAGAGAGAAATCAGAATTCATGTTTGGGGTCCATGAGGAAGGGTGACTGGCCCAGAAGGTTAATCAGCTTCTTCTCCACAGATGCTGCCAGACCTGCTGAGTTATCCCAGCAATCTCTGCTTTGTTTTATTTGTTTTAAACAAACCCCTAATTTTGTATAGACACTTGCCCATCACAGGAACTACACAGTTATATACATACACAACAGATGGGACACAGAGTATTAGTTGTTAATTATTGAACAAAAAGCCTTGATTGCTGAATGACTGTTAAGTGGGGAACGTTCTATGTCCCTCTGCTTCTAGATGTAAATATGTCTTACCAGAAATTCGACTTTTTTCGTGGATGTTATGTCCTGGTAGCTGTGTGCACTGCTGAAGCTGCTCGGACAGAGGACAGCAGAAGTCAGGATGATTCAGGGAACACCAGGCGTGACAAGAGAGCTGCAGTGTTTATCCAAACTTCTGGGACTGTTTGTAGAATCCATAGACACAACTCAACGCATCTATCAAACCTTTTTTTTTAAGGATAGTAGAAATATTTGGGAAGAATATGTTTTACTTCTACAAAACTGGGAGCACTCTGAATAAAAGATACAATCCTCGAACTTTCCTGCTCCACTGATCTCACCATACTGCTCCAACATGAAGTGTCCGATCATCGGGTGCTGAATTATAGCAGAGGTTTTGGGCTCAGATTATTTTAAATCCTTAAAACCTTTCTAAAGTACAGCTGTCCATTTAAAGATGACAGCAGGATGTAAGATGATATAGTGACAAATTAAGGTAAGATGTGTTGACGGGGGTGGGCTTGGGGGTGTCCCAATCACTGGTTGGAGAGTTGGTAGGAACACTGTGTTACTTTTCTCCACAAAGCTCAAAGCTGTTACATTCAGACCAGCAGAGTCAGGTCTCCTCTCCTATTCAGACCTTTGCCTGGGTAAGGGAGACATCCCAAGACTGGGAGCTGCCCGGAGTGAGTGGAGGTTTTTGTCAGTAACTCCACCCTTGCAGAAAAGTCACCATGGATTCCTAGAAAGAAGTGAGCATAAGCAAGTGGGATGCTGTGGGACAGGTGTCAAACATGAGCGGAGCATGGGTTTAAAGGCATGGCAGGGTCTTCCTGTGGGGATTCCCTTTGCAGTGCAGGGTCTCTCAATTCGGCTCAGAGTGCCCATCTCCAGTAGGGCTGTCTGCAAGCTTTCCTTCTCTGGGCTTGGTTGGAGGGAGGCCATAGGCTTTTCACTTTGCTCCCTCTCAAACCCTGATTATCAAACCTTGCCCCCACCTCCTTCCTTGGAATCTGCCTAGTAAGGTGAGGGATGGGGGCATTCCATTCCACCCTATCTTTCCGGAAAATTCCAACGCCTTCCTTAGCTCTCAAATTTCTCAGGCAAGAATGTGAGCATGAAAATTCCACAATTCTGAAAGTGAAAAGTCTTCAAGAGGCAGCTTTCTTTATCCTCGTCCTATTTTATTCTGCTCAGTGTTTGCTGCTCTATAACTGATGACCAGCTGTAACATTTTGAAAATCTACTTTAAACAAGTATCAATTCTTAACACACTGCTTCAGGCTTGCAGAAATGTGCAGCACTTCACATTACACTGCCACTGTGACCTTTTCGCTGAAAGTAACAATACACTCTTCGTGGCCTAATGGCTTTTGTTTCATCTTTTCAGAATCCGTAGTGGTAGAGATCGAGGTTACCAGGGTTCACTGTGAAAAGGAGTGGATAGGAGGTGAAGTGAGAAGTTGTAAATCAACAGGAGACTCACTGTCAGAGTTCAGCCTCCTTTTTGCTGATGGGGCGTTAGCTGGGGCCTACCTGGTAATCAACATCAGAGTTGCCTTGTAAGTTTTGAACTCAGAGAGGAAAGCCAGAAGTGGCAGCTGCAGAAGTTCCCCATGTAGCCCCCCCCCAACAACAATGTGAACTGCCTGATCTGTGGGCATCCACACTGATCCTGTATCGGACTCTGATAAAACCCACAGAAGACAATAATCACGCGGTCATGCTTGAATAATAAAGAGTCCACCAGTGTAGATCAAGCTCAGTAATTTAGGGTTTGGTACAAAGAATAAGGAGAATCAAAAGTCTCCAAGGTGACACCAGTACAAATGGTTACTAGCGGAAAAGCTTCTCAATACTGCTGTTAGAACTGCGAGGGGAAGGCCTTGCAGCTCAGGTACTAGCACTTCTGTGTTTAAAATAGACAGGCTCAGGTCTCACTCCACGACTTGTTGGCCATGAAAGAACATTCCTGATGAAGGGCTTTTGCCTGAAACGTCGATTTTCCTGCTCCTCCGATGCTGCCTGAACTGCTGTGCTTTTCCAGCACCACTCTAATCTAGACTCTGGTTTCCAGCATCTGCAGTCATTGTTTTTACCCAGGCACTGCTACAATCAGGCCATTGTGTATGTTGTTCCCAGCCCCAAACAAAGGGGAATGGTTAATGACAGGAAGGGCACTCAGCATCATCCAGGACATAATAGCTGATGAAGATGGTTGATTAACCAGCATTGACAAGACTCCATGGGTGATGGAGAAAGCTTAAAGAGAAAGAAAAGTCACCAAAATTGGAAGGATGCAGATATCAGGAAGAATTGAAAGGCTGCCATTCTTTCCTCTGGAAAAGGGAAGACTAACATATGGTCACTGATCATATTTAAAATAATGAAGGTGCACAATAGACTGGATACCTCAAAAGGGCTTCCCTTTGTTAGTGACCCAGAATTCAACTGCCAGGAATATGAGATAGCCACCAATTAATCCAATATAATGTTTTGGAGAAATTCCAACGAATGTGATGAGAATGTGGAACTCACTGGCACATGGAGGAATTGAAGTGGGCAGTATTAATGTATTACAGGAGGCTGGATACACTTATGAGGGTGAAGGGAATAGAGAGGTAATGGAATAGAGTAAGAGGAGGTACCTATGGAGTCTATCAATATGATATAGATTTGACGGACTGAATGATCAGATTGAGTGCTTAGAGTCAATGGCTGGACTTTTACAGAGTTGAGAAGATCCAATGGACCTTTAAAAATGGCACACAGAACCTGTATATATAACGATTGCCTAAATTTCTGATTTGTCTCATTTTTGCTGGGGAGGCAAAGGGAGAAGGACATGAATCGTGGGGAAGCTGAATTCAACAAGGCTATTTGAAATTAACTACTGGATTAGTGGTGCTGGAAGAGCACAGCAGTTCAGGCAGCATCCAACGAGCAGCGAAATCGACGTTTCGGGCAAAAGCCCTTCATCAGGAATAAAGGCAGTGAGCCTGAAGCATGGAGAGATAAGCTAGAGGAGGGTGGGGGTGGGGAGAGAGTAGCATAGAGTACAATGGGTGACCTGGGAGTTGCAGTGGGAGAGGGACTCCCTGAGATTCTTGTAGAGAGAGGAGGAAAACTTCTTCAAGGCAGGCATCCTTGCAAGAGGATTCGCAGTAGGGTTAAAATCAACAAGGTAAAAACAATGAGTTTTTACCTTTATTTGAAATTAACACTGAGTTCAAACAAGTCCACTTTGTCTGTTTGAAGACTCATTACTGGGAATGGGGGAGTTTTGACTAGAGATGTAACTACTCTTGGAGGCTGGCTAAGGTCCGATTGGTGTTACGAAATGACGTTTTTGTCATTAAGCTGCCTGGCCTTTTAACAAGAGCAATTGGCTAAAACTATCAGTTTAAAAGGCACCCTCTGCTGGATTTCTTCGATTAATAGATCATCTGGGTAAAGTAGAAAAAAAGGTTACATTGTTCCTGCTGTTTTAACTGAGTTCTTTGTAAGCATTTTCCAAAGGCTGTTTATAATTGAGACGATTAGGAGTGTTTTACTGAGTTTCAAAATCTTAGTGGGGAAAGGCTAAGGGCATAAACAAAACATGTATTACGTTTTCAGAAGTTTCATTATTGGTTTCATTTCTGAATGGCTCTTGAAGACTTTCCATGGTCTGTGCTGGGTGAGGTTTTATATTCATTCATAGGATGGAGCTGAGCCAGCATTTATTGCCCAACCCTAATTGCCCAGAAGGCAGTGACAAGTCAACCACATTGCTGTGGGTCTGGAGTCATTGTTGGCCAGACCGAGGAAGGATGGCAGTTTCCTTACCGAAAGGACATGAGTGAATCACATGGGATCTTCCAACAATTAATCACAATTTCGTGGTCATCATTAGATTCTTTATTCCAGAATTTTATTGAATTCAAAATGCCATGGTGCTTTTCAAACCCATGTCCCCAGAACATGACCTGGGTGTCTGGATTAATTGTCTAGTGATAGCAGTACTGGGCCATAGCCTTCCCTTATGAGTGCCTGTGGCGCTAGTGTGCGGGTATGAGGTGGCATAGGGGCAGAAAGCATCGGTTGACTTAGAAGGTGTATGAAGGACATAGAAGAGCCAGTAGGTGGGAGAATGAGGGCTAAAGAGGGTGAAAGCTTCCAAAACAATTGTCACAAAGTCCCAGAGAACCGAATCTTATGACCAGGTCACATCAGCAATCATCTGGCTACTTACATTCTGCTCCTGAAAGCCAGAGCCCAACTCTGTCCTGTACCCATACCTCCTGAGAGCAAAGATTGGGCATGATGGGGTCTTTTAAATTAGGTTATTTTGCTGTGTTAACAAATTTCCCAAATTGAGCAACCTGTCTCAGGGGTGGTCAGTCCTGTCAAGATAAATACTGGATACACTGTCCAACTAAGCGGCTTCAGATTATACTATAAATATGTTCCAAATATTATTTTTAAGTCAATGCAATGTTTAATTGTAAATCAGCATTTAATTTAATTTCAGTCATTCTTAAATGCAGATGACATTTACATTTTTGATCATTTTACGATGAAATTCAGGCAAATTAACTTCCATTTTCACACTTAACATTGGAATTACTTTTAATATGCAAACACTTCAAAGCCTGATTAATGTATGCAAATGAGGGAGTAAAAATAGCATAAATTCAACACAAATTTAGGATACTTCTTTCTGATATAAAACATTATGTAAATTCCTCTATGAGACTGTTGCTCAGCGAGGAAAATAGCGCCATCACGTGGCTATATTACATGTTGCCAATGTTTGTTGCTCATTTATTGTTTCCAATTTAGCTGATACCCTGCACCACGGGCTTTAGATCCATGATTTGTTCTTCAGTTGAAAAAAAATATAATTTGCAGCAAAAGTACACCACAATGTCTTAAAATGGTGTTATCATGCTGTTGGACAATCAAATTGAAACATTTATTCATTATATAATATTATGTGGGAAGGTGAATGATGCCTAGATTACAACCAATCTGCAACGTACAATTAAACACTGAATGAAAATGGTACAGAACAATGTTTGTTTCCGATTTCCCCTCCATTTAGAAAAAAATTTAAATTTGCCAGAAGCTTGACTGAAATGGGGCCTGTATCATGTGGACTAGCCCATACATATTCCGAGGGACTTGCGCAATGACATTCAAAACTGTTAGTAAGTTGTCCAAATTTTGCCAAATTTTATTTCTGAAGTGAAAAACATTTTGCCAGCTATGTAGTTATTAAAGCATGTGGTCTGGATTTTAACTGTCCAACATGCTCACAGCAGGGTAACTACTTTACTCACAGGGACCCATTTAATTCAGCCACTATATTTACCTCAGATTTCCCAGCTTCTCAAATAATTAATTGAAGCAGACATGAAAACAATCCTCGTCAGTATAATTATTATTCTGATTGGATAAAATTCAAAGGATCATACAGGTGTTTAAACAGCAAATACTTTCTGCCACAGCCTTACACAGTTGCAAGGCAGTGCCTTGCTTCATTGCTGTCTCCCTGGTGATAATGCTCAGCTATAAAGGACTACAGGCAGATTCTATTGCCTGCTGACAGGAGAAAGAATCCTGCCTTGGAGAACAAGTCAAAGTTTGCAATTCCCAAGGAAATGAGCATCAGAATGTGGTGCCAAGTCTTTGAGACTCTGTTGGAAGAGCTTTAATGACCCAATTAAGAAGAGTGAATGGCATATTCAAGTATAGCTTGATGTGTATCTAACTTGACTTCCCCCCTCCCTCCCCTGCTCACACAGCTTTCTCAAGCCTACTCCTGCACATCACTTATTGTATACATTTATACTGGGGGCTTCCTCACATCTCATTATTAAAATGTATTTGTTTGCTCTATTTTTGCTTTTCTTTCTCATTTTTGCCAACTGCCAACCTTTTCCCTTATGAATAATGATTAAAACAAGATTTAATAAGTATTGAGCTGCACAGAAGGAATGCTCACTTTTAATGAGAAACATTCCATGTGTGTTTAAAGTTTGAAAGTTTTGTGTGTGTGCGTCTGTGTGTGGTGGGTGTGTCCGTGCATGGTGGGTGCATGGTGGTGGTAGTAGGTGCCTGGTGGTGGTAGGTGCGTGGTGGTGGTGGTGGTGGTGGTGGTGGTGGTGGTGGTATTACATGTGGGGGGTTGTGTGTTGGGGGGATTGTGTGTGGGGGTGGGGGTGGGGGGTGTGGTGGGGTGTGTGGCAGTGTGGCAGGGATGATGGATGACTGGGTTGGTAGGTGGTTAGATGGGTAAGTGAGTAGTTAGGTGGAAGATCTTGTTGTTGATGGAAGAATCCTGGGAAATCTGGGGACACCATATATACAAGTGATGGCTCCCTGGACCCATGGAAAGCTATCCACAGTCACAACACCAAGCAGCAGCTCATTTTGACTGGCCTGCTCAGTTGTAAAATATAAATAAGTCCCAGCCCTACCAAACAAGACATCAATCACGCATGAGGTGCATTAGTGGGCAGTGGAACATGTCTTTCTGCAAATACCATTCACACTCCCCTGGAAGGAGCCAGAGGTGAAGTAATGAAAGTTGGTGATGACAGCCATTGCCCATGTATGGTCACCTTGTCTGGAGACTTTTCTACAGAAATCTGGGAAATGTCAGTGACAATCTGACAGGATCTTCTGGTGTTTGGGCATATCCAGGAAGTTGGGCAGCACAGGTGGCTCAGTGGTTAGTATGTTTGCCTCACAGGCCCAGGACCTGGGTTTGAATCCAGCCTTGGGTGACTGTCTATGCGGAGGTTGCACATTCTCCCCATGTCGCTGCGGTTTTCCTCCGGGTGCTCCGGTTTCTTTCCACAATCCAAAGATGTGCAGGTTAGGTGGAATGGCCATGCTAAATTTCCCATAATGTCCAGGGATGTGCAGGCTAAGTGGATTAGCCATGGGAAATGTAGGGTTATAGAATAGGTGGGTGGGTGTGAGTGGGTCTTTAGAGGATTGATATGGACTCAATGGGCTGAATGACCTGCTTCCAGTCTGTAGGGATTCTATGATGCTGAAATTGATTCTTTAACAGTAAACCATGAGTTGAGGGATTCAGCTTTGTGAACTTAAGCTCTGTACTCACAAATATAACATACCCTGACTATTATAATAGCAATCCTGAACAGTCAAAAGGCAATGTAGGAAAACATTCACCAGGAATATGCTCTTGCATTTGAGTGATAGCTGGAGATGGACTTGATGTATGCTGGCGAAAGGTGCATTGGCTCTTTGTGCCATCTCATTGTCAGGACCATTGACCAACAGGCCTCAACAAATATTGGAGAAAAATCACAGGAGACAAACAATGTTACTGTACTCATCTGTGAATGAGGACATCTTTCTGAAGAAAACCTCAACATTATTCACTGTCCATAATGTATTTTTTCAAAAGGTGCATACTTGCTTCTCGATATCTTCCTCACCGTCTTTATTCTGTTCCATAGGTAAACAAAGTTAACTTCCTAAGTTCAGCAAAATGGGAAGACTGCTGTATGTTTTTGTAAAGGTTGGAGTTGTAAGTTACACTGTCAAATTTCTCACCAGTTTAATGCTGGGTCAGTTGTTTGAATAGTCAGATCCATCTAAAGCAGAGTATACAGTTCTGTTCACTGCAACTCAGGAAAGATGGATTGGCACAGCTTAATCAGAAGGATTGCAAGGATTGGTTACATGGACTGCAATTCTCAAACAGCAGTCTGTGGATCCTTATGAGTCCACGGATACCTTCTACAGGGTCTGCAAAGTATTTGAACAGCAGCCAGAGGTGGGTTTGCCATGAAGCAGACAGCAAACATGTAAGCAGTACTGAATGGGCTGGCTGTCTCACCTAGGGCACATGGAACAGTTCTGAGATTGGCAGAGAGATTGCTGGGCAGGAGTGCTGCAGTTTCCAAGCCTAGTGATGGACATCATATACGTTCAGGCTGTGAAGAGGAACATTTATTTTAAATATGCAAGTTGAATAGAGAAACAGGTTCTCTTATCACCTCACATCTGTAAGTAGATATCTGTTTTCTTCAAAGCATGATTAAAACACTCTTTCCATGAAGCAACTTTTTTTATTATCACAGAAAGGTCAGAGCACAGAAGTAGACCAATCAGCCTCCTGGCTCTCAGCAGTAGCAACCTGCATAATTATGATTGTTTGAATTTCAATACAGGGATTATTTCCTGGTCAATACTGGTCAATTAATATAGGATTCTCCTACCAAAAAAGAATGCTCAAATCTGTTTACATTCAGTGGTACTGATTGCTAGAGTTAGAATATTTATAAAACAACTTTATCATTTTGTGTATTAATAACTTGAATGTAAGAGATAGACAAAGCACAGGCATGGATTTGAAAACATGAATGACCAGCCTCTCAGTATTAATTCTCTAGTGGCATTGCTCTCGATATTCCAGGATTTGGAGTGGAATTTTGATGTTTACCATGGGCTTCCTGCAGCTCAAGTGTAATATCGGTTTGACTATCAATAAAACAAATTACATACATTACTGGCAATAATATAATTTACCAATCAATGCAAAACTGAACTTACCCAAAATTCCACTCCTATTATTACTCTAATTAAGTCAATACAATCTCCAATTGAGCCTAGATAATTGCTAGCCTATTTATTTGTTAGATCTTATTTTCACATGATTCAGTGGTGACCTTTTTGGTGGTAGAGATTAAACTTTATTACCAGAGATAAAATTTGACATATTACAGGAGTTTAGAAGGTATATTTGAAAGTTCTACTACCCTGTTATGGACTGAGCAAAAATTCATTCTTACAAGCACCTCCAACCCTTAACTCAAATCCCTAGCTTGCCCTCCACCTGTCTTTTGAAATCTTTTTCACCTTTGCACTCAGTTTTCTGCAGTTTTGTAAAATCATGTTCACAAGATCCTGACTTTGCTTCGGTTTGTCCAGGACGCTGATATCATCTGTTCACCTAGTTTTGGATTTATAATTAGTGCAACTGTAGCAACACATAGAGGTTTTTTTTAATTGGCCTTGGGCATCTAATACACTGAGTCACAATGTCCAGCCCCTCCAATCATGTTCCAAATCAAGGCAGGCTCCTCTCTTACAGCTTATCACATTCCTATTAAACTGCCTAATCTGTATTCCCATAGAAACAGGTTTTCTGACTAGATCTGTTCTTTTATTCCTGCTGTCCTTTCAATTTAATTAGCTATATTACACATTGACTTTTTAAATTGTCCTGTAACACCTACTATTTTCATTTTCCTAATGCTATCCGCACCTGCAAAGCATGACAGTGTTTTGGGTTAATATAGAACAAAGCAAAATGCACATATGTGTCATAAAATCCTTGGCATTGATTGGTAGCAGTACAGCATTTAATAGATACGTGCTCTAATTAAGCACTTGCCCTAAAAAGCAACTAATGAATATAATGGAGGCTCCAAAACACTTTTACACTTCACAGGGTGGTTTTACAGCTATCAACAATATAATAATGTCTTGCAAAGATTCACCAAATGTTGAGTCTCCAAGTCAGCACTAAACAGATATTTATTCGACATGGTTCAGGCTTGGCTGCTTAACTGGCTATAGTTATTGTGTCTAAAACTATCATCAAAATACTTCTTAAATATCCTCTTCTGGTCTTAGCACAATTACACAAAGAAATTCTTATCAAAAAACATTCTCTTAGCTCAGAATTTTTATTTAATTCCCACAGAGCATAAAATACACAATATTTAACCGACAATTTATGTCTCAGTTTGAGAGTTTTGCTTGGGTTATCATGAGATAAAGAAGTTCTCACAATACACACTGATTATTATTGTTCCTTAAGAAGAGATTTTAAACTTCAACTCTCATAGTGCAACTTGTTAAGATCCCAGATCACCAAATTTATTTCACAATCTGCCTGGTTATATTATTATAAGTTATCCTTTATAAAAGCAGACACAATGTGAAATCCAGGGGATACGCTAAAGCAGTGAAGCCATAAGATTGCATATTTTCCAATAAAGAACGATAAAGTATACAATATGATGCTAGAAAAGTAATGCAATCTATAATACATGTACAGTTTATATACTAACGTGTAAAACCAACATGTGGTATACATGGGTAATAAACTGCAAGCTTTTAAAAATTCATTCATGTTATGTTGGCATCACTGGCTGAGCCAGCATTTATTGCCTGTCCCTAGTTGCCCTTGAGAAGATGGTGGTGAGCTGCCTTCTTGAACCTCTGCTGTCCATTTACTGAGGGTAAACCTACAATGTTGTTCAGAAGGGAATTCCAGGATTATCACCCAGTGACACTGAAGGAATAGTGATACGCAATATTTCCAAGTTAGGTTACATGAGGTTTGGTAGGGTGGCAGAAATTGCAGGTAGTGGTGTTTTCATGTATCTGCAACCCTTTGTCCTTCTGAATAGCAGCAATCATGAGTTTGAAAGATGCTGCCTAATGACCCTTGGACAATTCCTGTAGTGCATCTTATAGATGGTCCACACTGCAGTGTATGTTTCTGGATGTGATGCCAATCAAGTTGACAGTTTTGTTCTGGATAGTGACTGTTGTTGGATCTGCTCTCATTCGGGCAATTAGGAGTATTCCATCACATTCCTGACTATTGCCATGCAAATAATGGACAAGTTCTGGGTGGTGTGTAAATCCTATGCAGGATTCCTAGCCTTTGACCTGCTCTTGTACTTGCAGTTTATATTAGCTGGCTAATCCAATGGTAACCCCCCAGGAAATTGACAGTAAGAGACTCAGAGATAATAGTGCTATTGAATATCGAAGGGCACTGGTTAGATTCTGTCTTGTTGGAGATGATTATTGCCTGGCACTTGTATGGTCCAAATGTTACTTGCCACTTGTCAGCCCAAACCTGGATATTTTCCAGGTTCTGCTGCATTTGGACATGGACTGTTTCAGTATATGATGAATTGCAAATGGTGCTAAACATTCTGCAATCATCAGCAAACCTCCCACTTCTTACCTGATGCTAGAGGGAAGATTATCGATGAAGCAGCTTTTTAAGCCTCAAACAAAATGCTAAGAAACTCATGGTAGTGTCCTTGAGCTGAGATGACTGACCTTCAATACCCACAACCATTTTTCTTTGTGCCATGTATGACTCCAATCCCACTGATCACCCCACAGTACACATGAAAATAGCAAATAGCTTCAGGACAGATTCCATAGATTTCTCAGCAACCCTCCATCCCCGACTTCCATGGTGGAAATGCGAAGTGGGTCATTAAATCTTATTAGACATCAGAAGAAATTACAACTCTTTCCTTTTGTCAATCTGGCCTTGATAATTCCTCTCAAGAGCTCTTTGACGCCTCAACAAACGCTCCCACTCTGTTGATCTCCTTCCTTGAATCACCACTCCCTCGGACTGCCTACATAACAATTCATCACAATCTTGTTTACTGGATGTTAGTTCAAGTGTGTGGGAAAATATTTTAACAATGCATTTTGAACATTAAATAGACATTTTGGGCCTGTAGTTAAAGATACTGTATTCTCAGTTGGTTGAATATTTTGTGTTTATAATGTTGCACATATTATGTTTACTAAATTGAAACAATACAAAGGAATTATGTTTGAGTGTGCTTGCAAATTATTGGCAAGAATGCAAAGTTCAAAATAACATTAAATTCACATTAAGTAAGTACATAGGGAATTGATGACTATGCTCTTTTAGTTATTTCTAAACTGACTATGAGTAATTCTGAATCAACCAGCTCCTGACTGAGTAATGTTTTACCAATGAAATAAGATTTTATTCACAGCTTCCTTTTTTTTCCAAACAGATGACACCAAAAGTCTTCTAAGAATTGTTGAGATCCAGTTTGAAACTAATACTATGGCATACTGCATAAGATGCTAAATTCAAACCCTTTTTGAGAGGTCTCAGTAATTTACACAATACCAAATATGAGTCCACAAGTGGTGAGTGATTTTCATGTTCACTGTTGTTTCTGTGACACTTAATACTTTGCAGAAAACAGATGCCAAATTGAAAACAAAACACAGTTGCTCAGTTTGTCACTCAGAAATGAAAGCAAGTTGTTTGCCTTCTAAAGGTTAGGCACACTATTCCATTGTGTGAGTTTTGCCCTCTCTTGGGGTGAGATGAAGAGGAAACAATTGGGTAAATTGGTCCTGGTGAGATATTTGAATCACTGTCACCACCTAATCAATTACATTTTGGCTAATTGGGTTTTTGACTTTGTCAAAGCACCACTAATTAAGGCTTGTAAGTGGTTAATTAATGGCCAATTGTAAGTGGTTAATTAATGGTCAATTAAGGCCTCAAATTTGTTCCATTCTTAATTACCTGCCTTCTTGGAAGGTGATAATGGTAGCTGGTTTGTGGACAACCAGAGGCACAATTGATGGGCAAAGGAATGGCTTCTGAAAGCCAATCCCTGCCTTTGCCTCTAACCCCTTGGCTCCCCTCTCACTGTGATGCCCACAGCTTGTAAACATTCCAACAGGAATGCCTAACCAAGGCAGGGAAACATAGTGGCCTTGGCACCTCAGTCTCTAATATCAGGAAACAGTTGTTTTCTCTGCCCTTTATCTGCACCTGTGGCATTCTCCTAAGTTGTTTATCTTATAGTTCTCACAAAGCAGACCGCCTGTTTTCACCATACACTTGATTTCTTTACCTTATCACAATTTGGCCCTTTCCCAAATCTTCGGTATAAAAATATTTGGTCAGTGAAGGCAAAAATTGCAATTTCCCATCAAAGCACCCTTTAGTTGCTTTTACACAGATGTGTCATGCGCAGGAGTAAAATGGTTTAGTATAAGGTCCATTAGAGCAATGATATCCTTCATACAGTCATCATAGAGTCATAGAGTCAAATAGCATGGAAACCAGACCTTTCAGTCCAACCAGTCCATGCCAAACATAATCTGAAACTAAACTAGTCCCAATTGCCTGCTTCTGGCCCACATCCCTCCAAATCCTTCCTATTCATGTACATATCCAACTGTCTTTTAAACATTGAAATTGTGCTCACATCTACCACTTCCTTAGGAAGTTATTTCCACACATGAACTATCCTCTGTTTAAAAAAATTGTGTCCTATGTCTTTTTAAAAGGTCACTCTTCTCACCTTAAAAATGTGCCCCCTACTCTTGAAATCCCCCACCTTAAGGAAAAGACATCTACCATCTATACCTATCTTTACCCTTCATGATTTTATAAACCTCTATGTGAAGTGATTCATTTTGGAAGGTCGAATTTGAATGCTGAATAGAGGGTTAAAGACAGGATTCTTGGCAGTGTGGAGGGACAGTGGGATCTTGGGGTCCATGTACCTAGATCCCTCAAAATTGCCAGCTAAGTTGTTCAGGTTGTTAAGAAAGGGTATGGAGTTTTGGCTTTCATTAACAGGGAGATTGAATTTAAGAGCTGCAAAGTTTTGCTGCAGTCTATAAAACCCTAGTTATGCCATAACTGGACAACATTGTGTCCAGTTCGCCTCATTACAGGAAGGATGGAGATGCTTTAGAGAGGGTGCAGAGGAGATTTACTAGGATGCTGCATGGATTGGAGGGCTTGTCTTATGAAGACAGATTGAGTGAGCTTGGGCTTTTCACATTGGAGAGAAGAAGGAATAGAGGTAACTTGACAGAGGTGTATAAGGTAATGGGAGGCATAGATAGGGTAGATAGCTAGAGACCGTTCCCCAGGGCTGAAATGGTTGTCAATGTTGGTCATAATTTTAAGGTGTTTGGAGGAAGTTATAGGAGAGATGTCAGAGTTTGGTTCTGTACGCAAAGAGTGGTCGGTGTGTGGAATCCACTTTCAGAGGTGGTAGTAGAGTTAGAGGCATTAGGGACATTTAAGTGACTGCTGGACAAGCACATGGATAGCAGGAAATTGAAGGGTTGTGTAGGTTAGGTTGATCTTAGATTAAGATAAATGCACAGCACAAGATTGTGGGCCAAAGGGCCTATACTGTGCTGTACTGTTCTGTGTTCTATAAAGTCACCTCTCAATTCCAATGAAAAATACCCCAGCCTATCCAGCCTTTCTTGACAACTTAAAACTTCCATACCTGGCAACATCCTGGTAAGTCGCTTCTATATCCTCTCCAGTTTAATAATATTCTTCCTAAAAAAGCAAGGGAACTATCGACTGTTGAGCCTGACATTGGTGGTGGGCAGGTTGTTGGAAGGAATCCTAAGGGACAGGATTTACATCTATTTGGAAAGGCAAAGACTGATTAGGAATAGTCAACATGGCTTTGTGTATGGGAAATCATGTCTTACTAACTTAAGTGAATTTTTGAAGAAGTAATGAAGAGGATTGATGAGGGTAGTGTGGTGGACATGATCTATATGGACTTCAATAAGGCGATCAACAATGTTCCTCATGGTAGACTGGTTAGCAAGGTGAGATCTCACGGAATACAGGGAGAACTAGCCATTTGGATACAGAATTGGCTCAAAGGTAGAAGACTGAGAGTGGTTGTGGAGGGTTGCTTTTCAGATTTGAGGCCTGTGACCAGTGGAGTGCCACAAGGATTGATGTTGGGTCCAATGCTTTTCACCATTTATGTAAATACTTTTAATGTGAACATATGAGGTATAGTTAGTAAGTTTGCAGATGACATCAAAATTGGAGGTTTATGGATAGTGAAGAGGGCTACCTCAGAGTTCAATGGGATCTTGATCAGATGGGCCAGTGGGCTGAAGAGTGGCAGATGGAGTTTAATTTAAATAAACATGAAATGCTGCATTTTGAAAGGCAAATCAGGGCAGGACTTATACTCTTAATGGTAAGGTCCTAGGGAGTGTTGCTGAACAAAGAGACCTTAGAGTGCAGGTTCATAGCTCCTTGAAAGTGGCTCTCAGATAGATAGGATAGTGAAGAAGGCATTTGGTATGCTTTCCCTTATTAGTCAGAGCATTGAGTATAGGAGTTGAGAGGTCATGTTGTGGCTGTACAGGACATTGGTAAGGCCACTTTTGGAATATCGTGTGCAATTCTGGTCTCCCTTCTATCAGAAGGGTGTTGTTAAACTTGAAGGGGTTCGGAAAAGATTTACAAGGATGCTGCCAGCGTTGGATGGTTTGAACTATAGGGAGAGCCTGGATAAGCTGGGGCTGTTTTCCATGGAGTGTTGGAGACTTAGGGGTGACCTTTTGGAGGTTATAGAATCATGAGGGGCGTGGATAGGCTATATAGACAAGATCTTTTCCCTGGATTGGGGGAGTTCAGAACTAGAGGGCATCGGTTTAGGGTGAGAGGGGCAACATTTTCACACAGAGGGTGGTGCATGTATGGAATGAGGCACCAGAGGAAGTGGTGGAGGCTGGTACAATAACAACATTTAAAAGGCAACTGCAAGGGTATATGAATAAGAAGGGTTTAAAGGGATCTGGGCCAATTGCTGCCAAATGGGACTGGATTAATTTATGATATCTGTTTGGCATGGACGAGTTGGCTAAAGGGTTTCCGTGTTGTACATCCCTACGACTCTCTGACTATAACTGGGCAACCAGAACGGGACTTAGTACTCTAGAAAGGGCCTCACCAATATTCTGTACAACCTCAACATGATACTCAAAGGACTGAGCAATGAAGGCAAGTGTGCCAAATACCTTTTCAACCACCCTGTCTATATGTGATGCAAACTTTAAAGAATCTGTATCTGAAACCCTAGGTCCTTCTGTTCTACAGCACTACCCAATATCCTACCATTATTGTAATTATGCTCATTTTAATTAATTTATTAGTACAATCCTGGATTCCTAAGATTCTCAAAGCATTAATGCCGAAATTAAGTTACTGCTATTTATCAATTAGACCTTTACATAGAACCAGAAAACACACAACAAGTGAGTATTTAATGGCTTCTCAGTAGGTGATTGTGGGACTGTTGATAATTCTCAGCGGGGCACTCCCAGGATCAATAACCATGCAGTGAAGGTCTTGCCCACTGAGAACTGTCAGCCAACAGAGAGACAGAGACATGTTGCTGACATGATAACTACCCAAAGCCCACAATTGTCAATGGACTCCAGACCACAGTTGACTAGACTTTAGAGGGGAAAGGGTTGAAAGGAGTGGTGTAAGAGGAGATGACTCAGCAGGAAGGGAAGATGTTTGGCTCTCAGAGGATGACCCTGTCCTGATACAGAATGCCCCTGTCAGTCATTGAATGCCTTTGAATGAGGAACACCTCCCCCACCATCCCAAAGGGAGCCTCACTAACATCTGGCTTCATATCAGTTATAAAAACATGTGGTCCTTAAATGGGGCACAAAATGGCAAGCCTAGGTCCTCAATTGATGACATGTGGGAAGAGTGCTGATGGGTCCTCCCACCACAGAACCAATCAGACTAGAGGCAAGAATGTGGGCACTGCCCACCATTCTCCAGTGCCACCACCAAACTTGCCACAGGGAAGGGCATTAAATTCCACCAGTTAGCTGGTTGTGCAGTATAATATGATATAATACGTAGAATATGATACTAGCATCACATCTAAGCAGTTCTATGATGATTAATAAGTCAAACATTTTTGTGCAACTTACATAATCTTTCAACTGAGTCTTACAAGCAACACCTTCAGCAGTGATGCTCTTCACTATCTCACATGCTATGGGCATTGCCATCCTGGCAGCAAACTAATACAAGGTTGTGATCCTGTGAAATTCTTACGTGTTCTTCAAAGTCCAGCAAGCACACATGAGGAGCAAAGGTCTTCTTCCCGGTAGTCAGACTGTCACTTGCTTAAACTCTGGTTGCAGAGGTAGCTTTGATATGATTCTGGTACTGCTCTTGTATTGTTCCATCCTATCTATCCCAATGTCTCCTCTCCTGGAATTTAGTCAATCTGTCATTGGAAAGATCCCTGCAGCATCTTTATCTTTGTTCCAGTTCACTCACTAAAAGGCAAATTGGCAACTGAAATCAGTTGGATAGCCTTTGTGATGTGACTACACCTGCACTACTCAGTGGGGGTGAAATGCAAGGTGGCCAATATAACTTGCTATTCCAAAACATTTCTCTCTGTTCTGTATTTAGCCTGCTAATTTGACAAGAGTGGGAAAATCCAACCTCATGTGAGCATAGATCAAATAATTGGTGCTGTAGTATTGTAGTTTCAGCACTGGACTGTATGGTCCTTTATGGTCCTTGTGATTCTTGATCAGAGTGCAACTTCTATGGTTTTACCCTTGGATCATAGCTGCAGCTGAGTGAATTTTGTCTCATTTCTGTTTCCTGAGATGAGATTATTAACCGTGCAATACAATATAATAGTGATTGGTGGATCTTATTGACTATGACATCCTTGATTAGAGTTGTTCACCTGGGCCAACCAGGGAGCCCTAGCTGACAAAAATAAACAAGGGATTCAGAGAGTCTCCTGACATCATGGACTGATTCTGAGCTGACTGTTCACAGCCAGTATACTGTACACATGTAAATAAGGTGCGACTTGGTGACGAGATGGTGCAGATATTTCAAATATAAAATTTCACATTGCTTAACCTATTCGACTGTCCAATGTCATTTAATAAAAATAGCATAATGCCAATGTTTTCTGGCATAGGTCTTGCCAGACCTTTGTTTGAATCAGGCTGGGAAAAATCCCATCGCAACAATTTACATTTCTACACTGCTCCTCCCACAAAAGAAGGCAATTCAAGTACTTTATATTAAGGAAGACAAAACTGATACCAAAGATAAACAAAAGAAAAGGTAGAGCAGGCTATTTTGCTGGAGGTTGAGTTGATGACATGGCCAAAGAAAATTTGAGGAGATCTTTGAAGGCAGCAAAAGAGATACTTAGATGAAAAGAAGTTGACAAGACATTCCAGAAGACAGAACATTGTGGTTGAAGAGTTGCTGTTAGAAGGTGGCATGGTATGAAGGGAACAGAAACTGTCCCGGTGCCATCTTAGTGGAAAAATGGAATAGATTTTGATGGTGTTTGGGACAAAGTGATAGGATGATTCTGAAAATGATAACAAGAAATTTGAAGTCACTTCACTCATACAATTTGGATGGGACTTTGTGTGAATGAGGGAGTAGTGTGCGATTTACTGAATGAGGTGCAACATGAGAAGAATTGTGGCAGGGCAGGTGGCTAAGGGAATGTTAGAGAAGTCAACCTTCTAGCTAATAAAGGCATGCACGAGGCTGTTCATGTTGCTGCATGCTGGGACAGCGAATGGTGTTTCTAGATAATGCTGGACATATGGAAGAAAACGATCTTTGTCGTTAGAGGGGTACACCAATAGTTTTGCCAAATGGTCCAGCAGAGCAACATGGTATGACCCAGCCAAATGTAGCAGGAACTAAAGAAAGGTTGTTTGATTTGGCTGACACCAAGCAGGAAGAAATGTGGGGCCATCCTATGATTCTGTTGGACAGATAGTTGGAGAGCATAGCAACAGCATTTGTGAATCAATGGAACAGTACGAAACATCTGTATGGTTCAGATGTTTCAGTATCATTTTAATCTATTATTTACACATTGTGATTTCATTCTTTGAACCAAAGGATATTTTACTTTGTAGAATGAATAGGGGATGCCATGATCAATCAGTCCTGATTTCTGCCAGCAGACTTATTGTCAGTGGAAGCGATGCCTTTCATCTTGCATAATGTACAGAGCTGTTTGATCCAGTTTTATTTTCAGCTTTTGGGTTTTATTTTGTAGTTTTCTATTTGCACTACATTAATGTTAGAAAAATTGACAATTTACGATTTGAAGCAAGATGATGACCAACTCTATGGATCATCAACAGATCAATTAACAATTTGATACAATAGTTCATTCCATCTATTTGATTGGCCTTCCAGGAGAGCTCAGGGAAATAGGTTTCAATCAAAGGCATGTTCTCAAGTCAATGGTGTTTCATCAGCACCCATTGGAAATGATGACACTCTGATTAAGCTGTAAGTGTTGACTCCATCATGCTCTCATATATAATAGTAGCTCAGAAGTGGGACTGTGAAGCATGTAAGCAATCCTGCATTGCAACAATGACTATAGATGCCAAGGGAAGGTTTCCATAGCTACAGTTCTCACCTTTTTAGATGTTTTTTTAGACAATCAATGTGAAGTAGCTTGGTTTTTAAATGATGTTAGTTCTTCCTGCACCAGACGCTCTGCGGCGCCATCACAAAGATACGAAAGTGCATTTGCAGCATTCCATTAGCAGAGAGCTTTTCTGAGGCCTTACTCTCCCCTTCCATTCTGCAACTACAAACCAAAAATCTATCCTGAAACAACTGCTGCTCTCTACTAAATGTCTTTGAAGCAGTTATTACATAAGGGAGTAAAGGATCCATGAAACTTTTTAAAGAGAAAGCTATTTTCTTTGCAGGTCACAAACAAACAACAGTTTATAATACTGAATGTTAGAGCATATAAAGTAACTTCTGTCAAGAAAAATTTATTTGTTTGCACATTTTTTATTATGGTTCCAATGTGTGACCTTGATATTTTTCCTCTTAACGCTAATCCAATATTGCTGCTTCAGATTTGGATATTTATTCGCATATTTTACCAACTAAATTGATATGTTTTCTTCCATATGGCTCCAATTTTCTCCTAGTGATGGAACAACTAAAATTGCTGAGTCTACATAAGTAACAATTGCACCAGGCTAGTACTGTTGCTTTTTTCTTTCATTCACTTTTCCCTTTTTTGTCTTGTAGTGTCAATATTTCATTTGACTCAATTACTTCTATCTAATGGAAGTTATTCTAACTTGCCAAAGCTCGAGTTCTGGTCTTAGAAGTGAGTCAATTCCTCTCTTTTAACTCCTGACATTGGTTATAACAGAGTTTGAGTTTTTAAAAAAGGGTGAGGCTTCTCAATTTATATGTACTTGACCACACATAAAGATGTATGAAGAAATAAGACAAACTGATCTCTTGGGTTTGTAAACTCGCTCAAGTACAGTATAAAACTGATTTAAAAAGTAAAACCTATCCTGAATCACATGATACACACGTGTGTATTATATACACACACAAACACACACAGTTATCCTATGGGCACATATGGAATTGGAAAAACATTAAAGTCCATAAGCCAGAGGAATTATACATTCCAAGGTTTCTTTAGTACCTATAAAGTTTGGAGGGGATAGCAGCCAATATAAGCCAGTAGTTCCTCTATAGCTAATCTCTTTTAAATTGTAATCAGTCCTTTCTGCTATGGCACATACATTCCTTTTAATTTTAAATTGTCTACTTGTCTAATGTATTCCAACTGGTAACAGAGATAGGGTCTGAGATTAAAACATTCTGTTAAGGGACAGAGATGTTGTTATTCCATCCTGCCGTTCTTCTTCATGTTGCACCCTTTTGCAATCAATAGACAAGCTTATAAAAATAGCTTGTCACAAAGGGCTCATTTGCTAGATGTCTGCTGGTGCATGACAGGGGCAATCTATTTTAGCAACGGATTCTTGGTCTCCCATTGCCAAAGCTATCAAGATGCCAGCAAAACAGATAGTGGGATCCTCATTATCCTCTTTGGTAGAATGGGTTTTGGTAAGTTTCATTTGTAGCTCTCTGTTGCTGCAGATGAGCTTTCTATTATTTACTGGCAGTTTCAGCACTCAAATTGCAAATAATGAATATTAGTTCCCTAACAAAGTTATTTAAGAATCTATTTTATTACTGACTGTGGAGCTTAGTCAGCTTGCAGTTCAAAATTCTGCAGCCATTTTAACAGTTTCCTGGCATATTTATAGGTATTTTATTTCAAATAACAATCTCAGATATAAAACCAGTTGATGGAATTAAACATTAATAGTCTCCTTTTTTACAATTTCTTGGCAGCTTTATTTTTAATTTCAAGTTTTAATATTTGTTTTCTTCTCAGAAAACTGAAACCATGCAGTTTAGAGTTGGTCTGCAGTTTGGTGAAACTAACCCAGGCTGTTGAAGACTCTAAAGATTAACATGGTGAGGAATAGCCTGGTCATTTTTTGTTCTGTTCTGCATTTTCAAATTGAGATGACCACCACATTCACCTGGCATCTTCAAAATGATGCCGTTACTTGTCAGTGAAGCTTCAAACTTAACTGATATGTTTCTTTGGAACATTCCTGCTTTCTTTTTGCCATCACATAATTTTATATAATGAGAGAAATTTCTGTGGCAAGAAGCTGTATTGTCTAAATGGCTTGGTACGTACTACACAAAATCTAGATGAGGTGTCTACTTGTCCCCAGAGCTTTCAATTTATCACTACCTCCTGCTTCATATTGCCATGTCAATTTTTAACTCGATTAATGCATTTATTTAAGGAACATTTCTTAAGTGGCTGATATGAGAACTTAAGGAAAGAAAGCTTAAGGAGATGGTAGATTATTTAACATGGAGGGAGATAGGGTCATATCAGATCATTCATTTCTGCAGTAAGTCCTTCTGTCTGTCAGGCCCTTTCTTCCCAACAGAGACGGACATAGTTAACCAAGGTAAAGTGAATTGGATTGTTCTTTCATGCTGGCTGGTTACAATCTGGCAGTAGCATTCAAAGGTGATGGAGTGTGATGGACGTTTACCAAGCGGTACTGACTCTGCAATCCTTGATCATGATGCCTAGTGTGCGTTCCACAAGGTCACCCAGCTCCAGCCTTCAGTATGCCCTTGGTCAAACATTGAATCCCAAAGCTAAGGTGGGAATGACCATCCTTGACGTCAAGGCAGTATTAGTCTTAGTGTGGCATCCTGGAGCCCTAGTTCATTGAAGTCAATGGTCAGTCTCCATTGGTTAGAGAATTATCTAACGCAAAATAAGGTGTCTGCGGTTTTTGGAGGTTAGTAGCTTCAGCTCCAGAATATTGCTGCAGTGGTCCGTCAGGGATACGTCCTTGGCCCAACCATCTTTATAGATTATTTCCCTCCAACACAGATGAACATCCAGAAAAAAGTGGCTGACATGACTGGCACCCCATCTACCATCTTAAATATTTACTCCAACCATATGTAACAATTTGCCAAAACTGTTTTTAAACCTTCCAAACCAACAGTATCTAGGAGAGCAAAGGGAGCAGATACATTAGAACACCGTCAGCTGCAAATCTCCTCCAAGCTACACACTGTGCTGACGTGGAATGCTACTTGCCAATCCTTCACTGTTGATGGACCATGCTCCAGGAACTCCCTCTCTCATCGAAGGGTGAATGTAACTACATCATATAAATTGCAGTGGTTCAAAATGTCAGTTCATCACCACCTTCTCAAGGGTATTTAGAGATTGGCAATAAATCCTGACCATACCAACAATGTTCACATTGCACAAATTAGTTTTTTAAAAAGTCTCAAAGGAAACCCAGGGGATAATAAAACAGAGCAATTCTTTAAAACAGAAGTTAGTTTTATATAAGGCATACATTTGCTTCTAATTAACAATTATTGATTAGACTTGCGCTTCCAAGGCAGAAGGTTGAACAGTGATTACACAAGGCAATGAGAATAACAGTATTGGAAGGAACTTGTTGAGAAGCCATTTGGACACAGAACTGGCTCGTAGGTAGAAGACGGAGATTGATGGCTGAGGGTTGCTTTTCAAACTGGAGGTCTGTGACCAGTAGAGCGCCACAAGGATCAGTGCTGGGTCCACTACTTTTCATCACTTATATAAATGATTTGGATGTGAGTATAGGAGGTATAGTTAGTAAGTTTGCAGATGACACCAAAATTGGAGATGTAGTGGACAGCAAAGAAGGTTACCTCAGACTACAATGGAATCTTGATCAGATTGACCTGTGAGCAGATGGAGTCTAATTTAGATAAATGGGAGCTGCTGCATTTTGGAAGGCCAAATCAGGGCAGGACTTATGCACTTAATGGTGAGGTCCTGGGAAGTGTTGCTGAACAAAGAGACCTTGGAGTGCAGGTTCATAGTTCCTTGAAAGTAGAGTCACAAGTAGATAGGATAGTGAAGAAGGAACTTGGTATGCTTTCCTTCATTGGTCAAAGTATTGAGTACAGGAGTTGGGAGGTCATGTTGCTGCTGTACAGGACATTGGTTAGGCCACTTTTGGAATATTGTGTGCATTTCTGGTCTCCTTCCTATTAGATGTTGTGAAACTTGAACGAGTACAGAAAAGATTTATAAGGATGTTGCCAGGGTTGGAGGATCTGAGCAATAAGGAGAGGATGAATAGGCTGGGGCCGTTTTCCCTGGAGCGTCGGGAGGCTGAGGGGTGATCTTATAGAGGTTTATAAAATCATGAGGGACATGGTTAGGATAAACAGACAAAGTCTTTTCCCTGGGGTGGGGAGTCCAGAACTAGAGGGCATTGGTTTAGGGTGAGGGGGGAAAGATATAAAAGGGATCTAAGGGGCAACCTTTTCATGCAGAGGGTGGTACGTGTATGGAATGAGCTGCCAGAGGAAATGGTGGAGGCTGGTACAATTACCACATTTAACAGGCATCTAGATGGGTATATGGATAGGAAGGGTTTAGAGGGATAAGGGCTAAATGCTGGCAAATGCGACTAAATTAGGTTAAGACATTTGGTCGGCAGTTGGACCGAAGGGTCTGTTCTTGTGCTGTACATCTCTGTGACTCTATGACTCTAAGTTTATTGTTCATTTGTTTTCCAAAGTACTTTTAATATCCACAGTGAACTTTCAAAAGTACAAAAGAATAGAAAATTGAAATTACAGCTTAGTTGAGACAGCCAACAAGAGAAAACTTGTATCAGATTGCAATACTTGGGATTTCATGCTTCATAAATAATGTGGAAAGATAGTAGCTTTTACATGGTTTGTCAGAGACATTATAAAATACGGTGAAAGATCTTTAGTGTTCACTATGTCGAACAACAGTGCGGCAAATTTCAGTGCTCAAATCCATGTGTTCGATGGCGAGATTTCCTTCATTAAATGTCCAGTCATGCTTGGCTTACATCTTTGGGTCTGAGTACATAGCAGTTATTTGCAACGTGCATGAATTCATGGTTCCTCTCTAAAGGGCCATTGCCACTTGTTTGTAGCTGTTGCTCCAATGAAACTGTCTGTCGCTGGCTGTGATGTCAAAGTGTCGACAGAGATATCTTTGAAGATGGTTGATGCATTCATAACTGCCCCTCCACTTTCACCTCCTTAATATTGAGCTATCAAGAGCAGAATTAGTCAATAGATATCACCCAAGTAGTTTAACACCTTTTGGCTGCTCTTTTTTCTAACACATGGATGAACATTTATTTTAATGAAGTATTTCTGAATGAACAGGGGATCATCGAGTACATCAGATATATGTAACAGAAATAGACCAACTAGTCTGTGCTGCTGTTTGTACTCAACACATGTATGCTCCTATTTTCTATTAATCTTTCTATTTAAGATATTTGTCTCAGCTATTCTCTGTGGTTCCACATTCCAAAGTGGAGTTCCATAAACACTCCCAACTGGATTTCTAAAATTGTCGAATTCAAGAGTGAATCTCTCTGCAGGAGCAATTCAGCCATTTCTGCTTCCTAACTCTTGCCCTATATCCCTGCATTTCTTTCTTCAAGTTCTCCTGTTTCTCTCTTTCTTTCTTCAGTCCCTCTCTTCCCCATCACCCCTATTTTCTTTTTCCTGCTGACCACTGGAGCTATCCAGTCTGGATTTAAATAGTGGCCTGGGCCATTGGAGTGTTCCAGAAGAAGGTCAATGATCGACCACCTTCTCTCCGCTACATTATATTCACGCCCCACCAGTATTCACGCCAACTGACATGGCACATGCTTGTCACTCAGGATCATGGACAGCAACACAAGCATTCATACATATCATGAGCACTCACCAGCTCTTAGCCACTTCACCCTCCCAGATCTCAACTCTTTCCTGCCCACTGTGCTTCCTACACTCACATTGGGGACAATCAAGATGCTCTACTTATACAGTATAAAGATGCTGTTCCCAGTTACATTGGTATTGTTTTGAATTGTCCTGTTGAATGCAAAAAGAAAAGCTTCAACAAAATGTATTTTCTACTTCAGCAATACTCAAGTTCTGTCCCACTAAATGACTATGTATGAAATGTTTTTATACATTTTTAAAATCCTTCAAATTCATAATTACCATGACTGTCTCGTTGAAATACAACTGAATGGGAATGAAATGGAATTGACCTGATATTTAAAAATAATTATTTTTGCATTTTATTTCAAAGAAATATTGACAGAACACAATCTTGTGGTTTGAACCTTTTGCCTTTAAACTAAGGAACATCAGCAATAATCGAAAAACTGAACATGTCATTTTCAATTTTCACAGTCTCTAAGGGTTCACTCATGCAATGAATTACTAACTATCTTTTTACCTTCGGGACTTGATAAATCCTGCTCAGGCTGATGGGATGAAAGTCGGACAGTTGCAATCCATTTCCTATTGGATCATAAATTGATTGCATACGGCCTCGTAACTTGCAATACATTTGTGATAAGTTTCTAGGCTCACAATGAAACGATGACATAGGATGGAGTGGCTTCTGGGACATGAAGGTGTATTGCTGATGTTCCTGTAGGCAATGAATGCTGACATTGCATGTACAAAAGGGCAGTGCACTCATAAAGCTGTTTATCTGGTGGAGATGTCCAGAGTATAGTGCGAACATTAGAGGTGTATTGTTCAGGGGTAAATCAGGAAGGGGCATTACTACAGACATTATAGCTGAAATTGCAACACTTCCATCTGAGGTGAACAGGCTTTATTTTATTTAAAGATGTGGCAGATTTTCAGAATAAGGTGTTGCCCATTTAAGATAGAGATGAGGAGGAATTTATTTTCTCAGAGGGTAGTGAATCTGTGGAATGCTTTACCACAAATCAGTGTAGAGGCTGGGTCAGTAAGAATATTCAAAGCTGAGAGAGAATTTTAGTCAGTAAGGGAAGCAAGGGGTATAGGGAAAATGCAGGAAAGTGGAATTGAGAATTATCAGCTCATTTATTTATTGAGTAACATAACAGACTTGGCTGGCTGAGACACCTGTTTCTGCTCTTAGGCCTTAAGGTCTTATGGCTGTGATATAGCATAAGTAATGCTCTGATTAGGCTGGCCATTTTCATGCAGGGTAGCTTTAATGTGGCCTGTTTAACATCAGGCTTGCAATGGAAGTAAATGACTTGGAACCTATTTCCAATGTTGCTGGTAAGACAAATCTTAAAGTAAGTAGAATCGTAGAAATTCCATCGTGTATACTGTATTGTGATAGATAATGGTGCAGGAGTCCTTGAAAGATTTATCAGCTGGTTCAGCAAGAAAAAAGCTCATTGGATTCACCCATTTCAAAAATGAATTTGAGAACAGGTTTCAACCTGTAAAGATGTGTCAAGAAAATGCCTTCTCCACATCCATTAAATGAAAACCCATGCTTATTAAATCTTTGCCCTTTCAGACTACATTTGTATTATGAAACATTGGCAAAACTGAGAAAACAACTATAGAACTATGAGACATTAATAAAATTGGATTATTTTCAAAATAAACAAAATAAATTTACTTGATAAACTTTCATCTTTAGTGGCTGGTGTACAACTTCATGGATTAGCAGATTGGGAATTCAGACAGTCCTACGCCCTGCATAACAATTTAAATTGCCTGTATTATGAAAATGAGACTCTGCATTTTAAGGCATTTATTTAATTATATACTTTTTTGTTGTAGAACTAATTGCATGTTCTTTCTAAAGCTAAATAAATGGGACCAGATGAATGAATCCCCTGAAGACAGATTGTAAAGGCTAAAATGAAATTCCTGGGAGTCCTGTATTATTTGGGATTATATACTTTTTTAAATACCAGAATTTATTTTATTTAAAATTCTGCTAAGGTCTAAAAGCAGCTAGTGTATGAAAAGTGGGATTAGCATAGGCCTGTCAGTGTTCATAGGTCAGAGTCCACTAGGTTTATTTGGAAGTACAAGCTTTCGGAGTACTACACCTTCATCAGGTAGCTAAAGGGGCAGGATCATAGGACATGGAATTTATAGTAAAAAATCAAAGTACTTCCAAATAAACCTGTCAGACTATAACCAGGTGTTGTGTGATTTTTAACTTTTTCCATCCCAGTCCAACACTGGCATATGTTTATCAGGCAAGTCTGAAATGAAAAACTCTGAAGATAGTATGCAGTATGAAAACCGTGCCAATTATTTTTGGAACATTTGTGTAGTGATTGTAACAAGATCAGCCAGGTGGACCTCATAGAATATGAGTTCCCTGGTTGGGGCTGTTAATCTGGTCCAATCAGGGAGCTCTGGCTGACAGATATAAGTAAGAGTTTCAGTTGACAATGGCCTAGTGGTATTATTGCTGGACTCTTAATCTAGAGACCCAGGAAATGTCCTGGCATCCATGTTCAAACTCCGCCATCCCAATTAAAATCCTGAATTAAGAGTTTAATGATGACCATGAATCTATTGCATCTTGTGAGTAAAGACCTGTCTGGTTCACTAATGCCCTTTAGAGAAGAAACTGGCTGTTCTTACCTACATGTGACTCCAGACCCACAGCAATCTGGGCAGTTGGAAATAGTCATTAAATGCTGGCCTAGCCAGTGATGCCCACATCCATAAATGAATTTTTTAAAATAAACAGGAGTGTCAGAGTTCTGTTTGCTCTGAGAGCTGGCTCTGAGGGAGCTGGATCAGTGTCTAGGACCCTCCACATGTAAATAAAGGGAGACTTGGTGTATGGATACTGGTCACTGTGATACCGGATACTGGATACTGTGAATTATTTCAATTTGAGCAGGAGAAAATAATAAATCCAATTAATTGTCATATTTGCGACATTTGAATTGCTGAATATTAAACCCATTATTTTCTCTACCCATGGTATTCGGGCATCAAGGCAGGTTTTGTGAGTGCTGCTATTGTATTTTTAATCAGAAATAAATTGCAAAACAGCCTTTGTGATTTTATCGAACTACATTGGCAAAAATACACAGTGAGATTCATGAATTGTTTATATCGCTATTTTAAAAAAAGTGTTGTGAATCTGCACATTCAGGTCATCGGTGAGCTCTATTATTTCTTACGTTTTAGTTTGCAGCCAACTGCTAATGATCCCATGCTATGTAACTGGTATCAGTATGCTGCCCTCAATACTGGAAATACACAATTTGTCCAAAGTAAAATGTATGATGAAACTCAAACTCGAATTTGGAAACTTGAGCAATTGATTCACTTGTTCAGCAGGAGACCTCACCGTATATATCATTGAAAGAACACAAAGAAAAGTTGCTCTTAAAAAAAAGCCAGTTTATTAAAAATCAATACTGAACAGTGTAAATATTGGATTAAAAAAGAGGAACTCAGAAAGTCTGGCAACATCTGTGGAAAAAGAACCACGTTTATATTTTGAGTCCAGCATGATTGTTCTTCACTCTTCTCAGAGGGGGACTTGCAGTTGGTAGTTTTCCCATGCATGTGTTGTCTTTTTCCTTTTTGGTGACAGAAGTTGCAGGTTTGGAAGGTGCTGTAAAATGGACATTTTTGGAGTTACTGAAGTCCTTCTTGATACAGAGCACATTGCTTCCTCAATGTGTCAGTAGTGGAAGAACTGAATGATTAAGGCAGGAAATGGCAGGCTAATCACACTGGCTACTCTTTTTTTTGTTAAAAGTCACACAACACCAGGTTATAGTCCAACAGGTTTACTTGGAAGCACTTGCTTTCGGAGCGCTGCTCCTTCATTGGTGGTTGGTGAAGGAGCAGTGGTCCGAAAGCTAGTGCTTCCAAATAAACTTGTTGGACTATAACCTGGTGTTGTGTGATTTTTAGTTTTGTACACAGTCCAACACTGGACCTCCAAATCATGCTTTTTTTTGGATGGCGTCAAGCTTTTTGAGTTTTGTTCGAGCAGCATTCATCCTGAATTTGACTACTAAATAGACTCATTACTTCCGTCTGATGCATCCATGCCAGAACGAGGTCATCCCAGGTATCCCAGACAGATTTGTGTATGACTATCAGTGCCCTTACTCCTTTTCCTCTTTACACTAAATTCATTCTCCTGCATTTCCAGTCGTCACTGCTGAGCTATGTTAGGCAAGGCACAGCACATCACCATCATCATCAACATATATGGAAGGGTGTTCTGGGATCTGATGGAGGCACTTAAAGCTCATCTCACCAGCTTGATTATTTGCTTGCTGGCAGCTCTAACAGTTAGCTAGTATTAATGGTGATCTGATGTACAGCAGGTCCTTTGCTCATTTCTTCACACTTTGCTGTCTTGTGTTTTCCTCATCATTTGCTCAAAGAAGGCTCCCATTTTTATTTTAAATTATTTAACTTCATCATTCAAGGGTTTGGAGGGGAGAGATGGGTTCAGGTCCTGGAGTGTATCAGCTCCTCAGCAGGTGCCAGGTCAATATCTACAGGGTGTCACTGTTCTGAGGTGTATGAGGTCAGTATGGGGTTGGCTTAATATTTACTCAGGAGTTAGATTGTGTACTTAATAGGCTGATGTTTCCTGAGTAACTATTTTACTTTACTTAATTAGAACTCTTTGAAGTCTCCACACTGGTGCCAAGTAATTATCCAGTGAAAAATTCAATTTCTCTGCCAATTCCTTCAGTGTGCTCCCATGAGGATTCAGAGGGTCCCATTTACACTGGAATAACAACTGTCTGGCAATCGGGAAATCTGGGTCCAAATACTTTGTTTGTCCCATTATTTGTCTTATTCCTTTGAATTGTGGCACATCAGTGAGCAAGCAGGAGTAAGAACTGAGTACTTGAATGATTTTGTGTGTGTTATTTGGTCAGTCACCTCAATCCCCACTGCCTCTCATCTTACTTCCACTTGTAAGTTCTCAGAAACCCAGGAAACCCACACACTCAGAAGTAAATGTGAAAAGTCAAGTTAAAACAAATTGTACATTGCAATCAGGCATACGTTTCTCCTGAGCGTGTTCCCCTTGGGTAGCCAATTGTGCTGAAACTGAAGCTGGAGATCAGTGGGTTGGTGCTGGCCTCCTGATGTGTCATCAAATTGGCATTTTTAACTAGCATTCCACTCAGTCTACCAGCTAAACTTCCCCATTGTATATACTTACACGCTCATATTGAGTTAAATTACTTATTATAAAACTAATTGAAACAAAATCATTTTCTTTTAGATATCTTAATTGGTTATTAGTGCACATTTTTCACGTTGAATTTAATTGAATTTAGAATAGTTAGCCCACTATTCCAGGCTTTAATTTACTCATTTCTAATACCATAAGTCACCCTCTGCTGACAGGGCTATTTGAGATGTCATGATAACCTCAGAACTGTTCATTAGTATAAAGTAAGAACTAAATAATCTTGTCACCATCACATCCAGTCGATATTATCATTTTGAAATTCTCAATGTTTTGCTGATAATTAATAATTCCCAGCTGCTGGGAATTTATAACAGCCTTGAAATCAACACTTATTTTGTCTGGGTTGTTTTGTTCTGATTTGCCATGTCATTGAGTCTCACATGTGATTGCTTCATTTTTCTACAACACATACTCCCCCATTGTCAAGTGTTTGACTCACTGCTTGTAACAAATTTATTCTTCATTCAGAAATTGCATATTAACACCCAGCTAAAGCATTGAGTTATAATTCATTTTAATATCTAATATAGTTGATCCTCAGCCTGACGGTATAATTACAAATAAAAACAAGAAATACTGGAAATTTTGAGCAGGTCAGTCAGATTCATGGATGAAGACATCAAATTCACACTTCAGACTGAGGACATTTTGTCAGAAATAACTATCGCTGTCTTGCAGATTCAACAATAAATGCAAAATATGTCACAGAGCATCATGAACGTGGAGGCTGGTACATTGTAACATTTAAAAGGCATTTGGATGGGTATATGAATAGGGAGGGTTTGGAGGGATATGGACAAGGTGCTGGTAGGTGAGACTAGATTGGGTTGGGATATCTGGTCGGCATGGACTGGTTGGACCGAAGGGTCTGTTTCCATGCTGTACATCTCTATGACTCTATGACATAGATATTAGGTCTATTGTTTATGATTTGCTCATAAACTAATTGGTTAACACCTATAGATACAGGCTAACACTATGAAACTCTACAAATCTATTCTTCTGTATATTTACAGTTACTATGCAACTCCATCCTCTCAATAGGGATTCTCACCCACTGACTGCACATGTAGAAATCTGGGTACTACTATGCATGAATTTCCAAGCTTTCTTTTAAAGGATCAAATAGACCACATGCACTTACACTTTAGGTGTGCCCTCCAGAGGTCAGGACTCACTAAAGTACAACTATAAAGTCATATTATATTGTTGCTGTGGGGTTGCAGAGGCTGTTGCAAATACACAAAGACTGATTCCAAATGCGCCTCAAAGGGTAACAAAGAATACTCATTTTACTGATATATATTTGAACAATTGTTAGCAAATGTGAAGGGCTGGGGATTTTTGCTAATTTCACCTGAAAGGAAGAAAAACTCCTGAACAGCCTCAAAAAAAACTTAATTCAACAAGTCTTTTTTGGAAGCTAAATGGACAGCATTTAAGAAGAAATTTCTCAAATTGAAATGCAAAAGAATGGAAACCTCAAATGTAGGCATGAGTCTGCAGACAAATGAGAGAATCAGGGCCAAGCACTTGCCTGATAGCTGAAGAAAATAAACTTCCTGCTGCCATAAAAGGCTTCCAAAGAGAATTGTTTATTTTTCCATTTCATAGTGGCTAATTCTTTTGTTTTCTTCATCCACAAGCCTGCTTCCTGTAGGAATTCTATGATTTTATGAATTATGTTTCAAAGCTCATCTCCACAATCAGGGGCCAAGTGGGGAGGAGGCTATGTGAAAGGTGAGCAATTATGTCTCTGATAAACTCCAAGAGACCTAAATAAAAAGCCAGCTTCCACAAGATATATTAAATAATGTTATGTTATTCTGTGCTATATCTGTATCATGATGTGTGGTCACGTTTTGAGATGTTCTTTTACTAGTAAAGTTTTGAAACTGGCTAGAGGTCTCCTTCCCTTCCAATTGTTCAGTCGTGAGAGCAATAATTGTTATAAATCAACAAATGCCAGGTAAATAACGTTTAAAGTTGAATGGGCGAACCAATTAAATTGAAACTATGAGGGTACCATTGCAGAGACCAGTACTAACTTCTATCGAGCTCAATGTAAGCGATAGTCAACTGCCTGGCATCCAGCGATAACCATTTCCAACTAGTAATAATAAACTGGAATGCAACATGTCCCAACTACTCTCAACCAGTGGAGAGGTTTACCAGTATCAATCTGAACAGCCATCGCCAACCAGTCCTAGTAACTGGTTCAATCCCTTATCAACCAACTGGTTAACTGCGCTGTTTCCTTCTGGAATGGTACCATCTTACTGCAAAGGATACAGTTTCATAGAGTACAGAGAATGCACAGCCATCTGTTATTCTCAGGGAGATATATCGATACCCGTGGAAATGGTATCCATGTAGTTGCAGTCAATTAAACAGCACAGCCTCTTGATCACCTGATCACATCTTCTTTCATGGAGTATGATATGATCTACAAACCAATAGCTGAGATGCTTCTGAAAAATCTTGCAACTTCATGTTTAAACCAATGTGCACATTTCATGATTGAACAAAAATGGGTCCATCAATGGACCTACCCTGGGTATGAGGAGTCTTTATCAGTATTCATGCCAAAATATTTAATGTCTGGCAGTTTCTTTTATTCACATGTGCATCTCTGGCCAGGCCAGCATTTATTGCCCATCCCTAACTGCCCAGTGGACAGTTCAAAATTAAAGCATATTGCCGTTTGTCTGGAACAGACCTGGCAGTTTCCTTTCCTAATCCCATAATGTCCAGGGATGTACAGGCTAGGTGGGTTAGCCATGGGAAATGCAGGGTTACAGGGATGGGATAGGGAGATGGGTCTGGGTGGGTTGTTCTTTGGAGGGTCAGTGTGGACGTGATGGGCCAAATGACCTGCTTCCACACTGTAGGGATTCTATGCTTCTATGATTCTAAACAGATACAATGATATCAAAAGCATCATTCTGAAACTGTTGAAAACATTCTAAGTATTAACATAAAATTTCTTCTCAGTTATAAGTGGATAAAATTCAGTTAAATGCAGTTGATTTCAGAGAAAGGACACAACAGTTAGCTGTGCACTCTGAGTTTAACATCTTCTCATATGTTAGCACTTTCATCTTCACAAAAACCCACCAGGTCAGGTTTTCTTGTTATTACAGAAATTATCTGGCTCTTGTTTGAAAATTGTGCTTTTTGTTCTTGATTTCCCCATGGGAGGAAATAATTTTTTTAAGTTATTGGAAAATCAAGCTTTTTATCTTTATCATTTTACAGTATTTAATCATTCTTCAACCTTCGCAACTCAAGGGAATACCAGATGTGTTTATGCAAACTGTCCTTATTACTGATTAAGCAAGGTTTCATTCTGCAAAGTCTTAGAGCTATTCTTATGTGGTAAAAGTAAAAAGGGATTTGGATCAAAGGCAGCCCAATAGTTTTGAGATGTAGATCATGTGTGATTTAGCTGAATGGCAGAACAGGTTTTAGGGCCTGAGTAATGTAATCTTGTTCTTGTCTACATTTGGCTGGTGTGTGCGGTTGCAAAGTTGATTTAATACTGTTGAGAATATGGACCAGTTTGATAGACAATCCACAGCAAACTCAATTATTTGCACTTTTTCAAGTAGTTGAATAGATGTTGCATCGGTTCTCAAACTATTCAACCGGTTTCAACACAGCTGCTATAGAAGAAGCAACCCAACACATCTCTGTACAGGTGTGATAATATCATACAGTATTTTTAAAAGTATATGTTTTCTTCAAGAAGTAGTTTGCATTGCAGTAGAAGCTAAAACAGCTACATAATAAAACATAATGCTGACCAATGATTTTGTAATGGACCCAACTACCTCCAGCTCTTTATCAATGACCTTCACACTGTCATAAAGGCGGATATTCACAGTTATAATTAATCAATTATATTTGTAGTGTTCAGCTCCATTCTTAATTCCTAAAATAATAAAGAAGTCCAAACCTTAATGGACATTCAGGCTTGGGCTGATAAGTGGTAGGTAATATCGATTTCACATGAGGTTTCACATGATGATCACTTCTAACAGGAGATACACAGCCATGGAAAATTAAACAACTAACAGGAGGAGGAGGAGGCTCCAATTACATTCACGCATTCAATGAGCAAGTTCAATCTGTCAGTGCAAAATACAAACTTAAAGCACTTGTAACTATTTTCAGTCTGATGTGCCAAGTGGATGATATAGCTTGCCTGCATCCTGAGGTCCACAGCATCAATGATGACAATCCTCAAACAATTTGATTCACTCCATGTGATATATCTTGGGTTTTGTTTTTGTTTGCAGCTTGATATCCATACTGGCACTTAAAGATGGAAAATAAGAGCAGGAGTAGACCATTCAGCCTTTGAGCCTGCTCCAGCATTCATTATGATCATGACTGATTATCCAACTCTGTGCCCTGTTCATACTTTCTCTCCATAACCTTTGACCCCTTTCGCCTTAAGAAATATTAACTCTTGAATTCACACTTTGTGACTCTAGTCATGAGTCCACTATGTTGTGGACACAATTTCAGAAGCCTTTTCAAAATCCAAATATATACACCTAATGCATTCATCTTATCTATCTTTTATGTTACTTCTTCAAATAAGTCAATAGCAATGATAGAATATGAGCTTTCCTTTTGAAATCCAGACGGATTAGTATTTTGTAGATTTTCTACATTTTTCTAAAGATATTTGATAAAGGATTCCACAATATGTCCTATCACTGACATTAAGTTAATTGATTCATAGCTCACTAGATTATGTAAATGTATTGAATTGGGTAGCAGGCGTAATGATCTATATGGTCTACCTGCTTCTTTCTTATTTTCTTATGTTCTTATTGTTCTATCTCCTTTTTCATCATACGGCAATATTCCCATTTCTGACACTTCCTTTCCTGACTTCTTTCAATGTTCATGAACCCAATCCTCCCAAAGTTTTATTCATTTATCAATTATCTCCAGGTGCTCCGGTTTCCTCCCACAATCCAACAATGTGCAGGTTAGGTGAATTGGCCATGCTAAATTGCCCATAGTGTTAGGTAAAGGGGTAAATGTAGGGGAATGGGTCTGGGTGGGTTGCGGGTCAGTGTGGACTTGTTGGGCCGAAGGGCCTGTTTCCACACTGTAAGTAATCTAATCTATTCTAATATTCGGTCCACCATGTTACGTTTCACTGGTAAATACTGTGGTGAAGGATTATTTAATGACTGCCATTTTATTATCATTACCTGTCGATTTATTGTGGTGATCCCTTAGTGGTCTCATTCCTTTCTTGACTTTTACTTTGTTATTTACCTTCCGGTAGAATACTTTACTATGTCCTTTTATATTTCCTAATGTATGTTGTAGTTTCTCATTGCTGACCTAATTCTTTACTGACTTCTTTCCTAATTTTTTGCCTTTTCGTATTTTGTTTCAATTTAGCACTTATTTATTCATTCATGGTTTGTCATTATTGTCTAGTTTGCGTTTTTTTAGGATGCAGTTCTCCTGTGCTCTACTGATCAGTGCTTTAACTGTTTTCAATCCTTTTCCATTTCTTTTTCAATTAGTTGTTCCAATTACTTTCCCTAGTCTCAATTTGATGCCCTTAAAATTAGCTTTTTCCATTTTTTCTCTATTATTTCACAGGATGTGGAAGTTATTGGCAAGACTAGCAACCATCCCTATTTGCCCTTGGAAATGGGCTAATTAAAGGTTAACCTGCATGTCTGGAGTTACATGTAGACCAGACCAAGTAAGGATGGCAGATTTCCTTCTGTAAAGAACATTAAATTAATTACTTTCATTTATGTCCTTCTAATAGCTTTCTAAAGCTTAATCTTAAACCTTACTTTGTTTGTGACAACACCATTGCAATATAATTCACATGCAAGTTATCTAAAAGCTAACACAGAATTCTGAGGCAGGTTTTGACAAGGTCTCACATTTTGACTGGTTAAGAAGGTAAGAGCATATGGGATCCAGACAATTTGACAAAACAGGCAGCAAAGAGTATTGGTCCAAGCGTGTTTGTGTGACTTGAAACCTGTGTCCAGTGGGGCATACTGCAGGCTCTGGTGCTAGGTTCTTAGCTGTTTACTGTGTAAGTAATTATCGAGACATGAGTGAGGAGGTATGATTAGTAAGATTACAGATGACATAAAATTGATATTGTGGGAAAGTAGGGAGGAGGAAAGCCTTAGACAACAGAATGTTATAGATGGGCAGAATAGAGACAACTGGAATTTAATGTGGAAAAGTGTGAGGTGATGCATTTTGGGAGGGTAACAAGACAAAGGAGTACACCCTTTGGTAGACCCATGGAGGTTCAAAGGACCAGCGGGACCTTGATGTGTATGTCCAGAGATCCTTGATGCACAGAGCAGATAGGTAGGGTGGTTAAGATGGCATATGGAGTACTTGCCTTTATTTGTGAAGGCATACAAGATCAAGGAGGTTATGATGGAACAAGGTTAGTTAGGCCACAGTTGAAGTACTTTCACCACACTATAGGCAGTACGTGATTGCTTTAGAGAAGGTACAGAAGACATTCACCAGAATGTTGCCTGGACTTGAACAATTCAGCTATGAGAAGAGATTAGATAGGCTGAGGTTGTTTTTGTTAAAACAGAGAAGACATGATGTGGAATCTGATTGAGGTGTGTGAACTTCTAGGAGCATTGACAAGGTATGTAGGGAAAAAGCTTTTAGAGGGGTCAATGACCAATGACTGGCAGCACGGTGGCTCAGTGGTTAGTAATGCTGCCTCACAGCACCAGGGACCCGGGTTTGATTCCAGCCTTGGCCAACTGTCTATGTGGAATTTGTACATTCTCCCTGTGTCTGTGTGGGTTTCCTCTGAGTGCTCCGGTTACCTCCCACAGTTCAAAGATGCGCAGGTTAGGTGAATTGGCCATGCTAAATTACCCATAGTGTTCAGGGATGTGTAGGTTATGTCCATTAGTCACAGGTAAGTATAGGATAGGTTGGGGGTGGGGTCTCTGTGTGGGTTACTCTTCGGAGGGTTGGTGTGGACTTGTTGGGCTGAAGGGTCTGTTTTCACACTGTAGGGATGCTATGACTGTTTGAAGATAAGGAGCAATAGGTTTAGAGCGTATTTGAGGAAAACATTTTTAACTCAAAGGATGGTGGGCATCTGAACTCCATGCCTAAAAGGGTTGTAGAGACAGAAACTCTCCAGTGTTTAAGAACTATTTAGATGAACACTTGTAATGTCATAACATAGCCAAGCTATAGGCTCAGTGTGGGAAAATGAGATTAGAATAGCTGGATGCTTGATGACTGGCAGGAATACAATGGGCTGAAGGGCTTCTTTCCATGGTGTAAAAATCTTAGGCTCTATGTATTGGCACAATGGTTTGTAAGATATTCAATTATTCTAAAGTAGGTGTTATTCCAAGAAAGAAAACAATTGAAGTATTTCTGAGACAAAAAAGTCTTGCTTCCGAATCCAATGAAATGATCTATTCCCAATGTCACAGGAAGAATGTTTGAAGTCAATAGCAATGAAGAAGGATTTTTGAAAGTTATCTTTCCAAATATGTAATCAGTTAATTTAAGCAGATTAACTTTATTCATTACCTTAAACATTTATATTTGATCCAGATTCTTCCCAAATGAAAACTAAATTTCTCATTTCAAAAAGATTCCATATCTGTTTGTCTTTCGTATGTATTGATTATATATTATTTATTTCCGGATGGCAGTTTGTATTGTAACACGATTTAAATACAATTCCATAGATCCATATCTGATTCAATGAAACTCAATTATCACAGAGTATTGGACCATCAAAACCCGTCATCAAATATAACCTATATAACGTTAATAATTGTTCATTTCCATTTCCCACAAATCGGAGGAGAAGACACGAACTGATAATTCTGCCCTATTTTCCCATGATTTAGATTCTTGCGAAAGCAATATCACCAACTGTTCCTCATAAATATAGTTCTAAGAAAATTTGGAATGAGATGGGAATAATCAGTCCCTCAGGTTTCTACTCCACATTGTACAATTGGCATGGTTCCATCCTGGTATTCAAGTAAATGTTAGATTTATGTCTTGCAATTTCTCTGAGTTGTCTTGGGGTTAGAAGAAAATCATTCACTAAGTTTTATGTGTCAGGTCCAGGTAAAATGATTAAGAAGAAAAGCTTCAAGAAAATTTCCTCTGAGCCCCCATGGTTCTCAACAAATCTCCAAGACATCAAATTAACATTATAAGATAGCTACAGGATGTCAGTCTATAATTTCAACTCCTAGTCATCACTGTATTACAAATCTTTCAGGATTTGCTGTTTCCAATAGTCAGCATTCGCTCATTAAACCACCAAGGGATACAGAAAGGGGAACTTATATTACTGCAAATGCAAGTTATTAATCCCCACAATGCATTTCCAATCAGATTTTCTTTACCATCTGTGATGAATCTTAACTCCTACTCAATAGATACTGATTATATTTTCTTTTTTTTTACTCTTTTATAGCTTTTGGGAATCACTGGCAAGGCCAAAATTTTTTGTTCATCCCTAATTGTCCTTAAACCTGAATGCTTTAGCAGGCCATTTCAGAAGATTCAACACATTAATATAGGTCTGGAGTCATGTGTAGGCCCAGACTAAATGAGGATGGCAGATTTCCTTCACGAAAGAACATTCGTGATGGATTTACAATAATCAATGATAGCTTCATGAGAGTAGCTTTATGGTCTAGATTATTTAAAATTGAGCTTAAAATGTCTCTGTGGAGTATTAGTCTGGGCCTCTTGGCTTACTAATTTCATTGCTGATGTTGTTTCTTGGGGTCAACCACCACTGTCAGTATGACATAGTATAAATGCTCCCCTAAGAAGATTTGGCTTGTGTTGAGGCAGATGTCTTGAAGTTAATGAATAACAGTAACAACTTATACAATTATAAGATCTCAGACTCACTAATCCTCTGGGTTTTATGCTTGCTGAAGAAATGGTTACATTACATGACTCTAACACTACACATAAATAGCTGACTAATTGCACACTGCACTGATCCCATTGCAATATGTTTGCTGAAGGTGAGGCAAAGACTTTTATATGGAATGTTACAACAGGAGATATTGCCTAACTGTCTTAAAGATACACTGCCTTCATAAACTCTTACAATAACACAACAATTACCATTATTCCACCAATTATCCTAGACCACATTTAATTATTATAAGTGCTTTTATGGACCACAGCAGACTCCCTCAAATATATGAAGAAGTTAGCATAGGCCCTAACTTTTTCTTATTTTAAAGGTAAATGTGAGGTGCTATAATCTGGATGCAATTCAATTGGTCAAACTACCTGCATTAAGCAAAACATAATTTATTCAAACACTATAGCTAAAATACAACAAAGGAAGAGGAACTTGGAATAACTTAACTCTATTGGAAAATTTAACAGAATAGATCATTTTACTGCTCGACAGTAACTGTTCCAATATAGTAATATCTCATAAACACACCCTTGGCAAAAAGTATATTCAGAAAACAGATTACCTTGCATGAAGTTCGCCAGTCCTGGAGGAAAGAACATCAGAAGACGATTCTGTGAGAAAAATCAGAGAGACAGTGTAGCAACTGGAGGAGATTCACTGCCTTCCAATCCTGCTGAGACCCCAGCAACAACTGCTGAAATCGAATTAAAAATCCTGGATCTGTGAGAGCTTGGCCACACCCATTCAGGATGTTTCTATTGTTCCAATTTAAGAAAAAAACACAAGTTGTTCACCTTCTCATAGACTGCTTGACACCTACCTCCCAATCTCTCTCTAAAAGAAATGAAGGCAAAATGCACCTCTTAAAACCACAGCATCGTTACAATGCCCATTTTTGACAAATTTACTGTGCATGAGTCAGATAACTTGTCATTAGGCTAACAATTACAGTCACTATAATATATCTTACCAAAGGTGATGCGAGATGCCTAAAATGTTTCCTTATCAACGGTGAAATATCGGAAAAGCCAAAACCAATTACCAAACGTATTTACAGAGTATGTAACATGACGGGGGAGGTAATGGGAGATTTAAACACGGTGATCAACAAGAAAATTTGTCACAACAGAGGAGAAACTCTGAAAAACCCCAGACACAAGAGTAACCAAAAGTTTCTATTTTAAAAAAAGACTTAAATAATCATGTTAATTAATGAATTACAAGTTGTAAATTGCATTAAGTCTATTTATTAGTAGTAAATATACAAATAAATAATTATAGCAATTAATTGATCGAAGAGGCTAAGATGATATAAGTAGGGAATAAGAAATCTCTAATCTGTATAAAACAAAAATATTGATTGAATAGGAAAGTTAAATAAATAAGTAAAGAAATAAGAGTTAAAGATTACAATAAGATGAGTTGCAATTGGAAGGCATTTTAAAAAAAAGTCATTGGACGAATGGATCACTGGCTATGATTTGTTGTTCATTGCTCATTGCCACTGGAGTTGATTGGCTTGCTCAGGCCATTTCAAAGCCAACCATTTTGCTGTGGGTTTGGAATCACATGTATGCTAGACCAGGTAAGGATGGCAGATTTCCTTCTCTAAAGGACATTAGAGAACTGGGTTTTTCTTTTGAACCATTAAAGGTGATTGCCTAGCAAGCGTGACACATAATACTTGATTTCCAGTATTTAATGCCAAAAAGGATGATGCCTCCTTGAAGAAGTACAGTCTGGAGCAGGACAAAATGAATTCTTTGGGAAGTTCTTACAAATCATAAGGGATTCAGTAATCAGAGGGTGAAGCAGCCATTCCTGCACTGTTGCCATTAGTCTCACACCATTGTTTCCACTTAGGTGCCAGGGTAAAGGACACAGTGAGAGGGTGTTGAGTTTCTGTTTAGATTATTAATTCATTGGACGTGTGTGTCATTGGCTAGGCAGCATTTATTGCCCATCCCTCATTGCCCAGAAGGCAGTTAAGAGTCAACAACGTTGCTGTGAGTTTGGAGTTGCATTTAGACTAGACCAAGTAAGGAAGACAGTTTCCTTTTCTAAAGGACATTAATGAATCAGACGGGTTTTCCTGACCATCAACAATGGTTTCATAGTCATCATTAGATTCTTTGTTCAAACTTCACCCTGTACCATGGAATTCCACCCTGGAACATTACCTGGATCTCTAGATTAATAGTCTAGCGATCATTAGGTTATCACCTCACCTTGGGAGAGGAAGGAAAACAGCTAGAAGTCACAATCTGTATGGGGGGAAATGACAGAGTAAAACAGTCAAAATTCCAGGAGCTATGGAGCTTGTTGCAATCCAAAAGATACCAATTTTGGATTCCTCCCGGTGTTACATAGTGGGGATTACTGGAAGAGGAAGTTAAAATGAGTTAATGTACAGCTGGAAAAATGGTGCAGCAGGGAGAACTTCAGAATCCTGAGCCTTTGGAACCAATTGGACAGCAAGACCTTCTGTTCAAATGGATGGCTGCACATCAACTGAACTGGGAAATAATGGCCTCACGAAAGTACATTAACTGGATCTGCTGGGGAGAATTTACAGAGTTACAGGCAGTGGGATGGCATCACAAAGGCGCCCAGAAAACCGGAAGATACAAACTGCAATAGAATAAAAATCAGAAATATGGAAGTATTCAAGTGAGGGATGTTATGACCGATCACTGGGAGAGGATTCCCAATCCATTACAATCTAGCGCAAAGATGGAGGAACTGGCTCCCATTCTTTATGTATTCTCTGTTTGTCTCAGTATAGAGTTATAGCAATGTACAGCATAGAAACAGACTCTTCAGTCCAACGTGTCCATGCTGACCAGATATCCTAAATTAATTGAGTCCCATTTGCCAGTATTTGGCCCATATCCCTCTAAACCCTTCCTATTTATGTAATCATCCAGAGGCCTTTTAAATGTTGTAATTGTGCCAACCATCCACCACGTCCTCTGGCAGCTCATTCTGTACATGCACCAGCCTTTGCATGAAAACGTTACCCATAGGTCCCTTTAAATCTTTTCCGTCTCACCCTTAACCTATGCCCACAAGTTCTGGACTCCCCCAACCTGGGAAAAGACCTTGTCCGCTTACCTTATCCATGGCCCTCATGATTTTATAAACGTCTATAACGTCACCCCTCAACCTCCGATGCTGAAGGGAAAACAGGCCCAACCTATGCATCCTCTCCCTGTAACTCAAACCCTCCAAACCTGGCAACATCTTTGTAAATCTTTTCTGAACCCCTTCAAGTTTCACAACATTCTTCCAATAGGAGGGACACCAGAACAGCACGCAATATTCCAAAAGTGGCCTAACCAATGTCCTGTACAGCCACAACATGACCTCAACTCCTATGCTCAATGCTTTGACTAATAAAGGAAAATGTACCAAATGCCTTCTTCACTATCCTATCTGCCCAAGACTCCACTTTGAAGGAACTATGAACCTGCACTCCAAGTTCTCTTTGTTTTTTTATTTCAAAAATATACTTTATTCATAAAATGATTTGATGGTCTGTACATTTGGTCATGCCATACATATGTCCACATTTACAAACACAGATTCGAATTTATCATTGTCATATACAGGTCTGTGCATTTTTCAATCTTATACATATATTTGGCTGAGGCATCAGCAGAGCCCAAAAAACGTCCGCATGGGCCCCCTGTTCTTCTTTAGGCAGGCCGATCTTACACGGTGGTCTTTCCCCACCGCGCCTTGGCGGCAGCTGCCCCAAGCTTCAGCGCATCCCTCAACACGTAGTCTTGGACCTTGGAATGTGCCAGTCTGCAACACTTGGTCGGGGTCAACTCCTTCAGCTGGAAGATCAATAGGTTTCGGACCGCCCTGAGAGCATCCTTCACTGAGTTGATGATCCTCCAGGCGCAGTTAATGTTCGTCTCGGTGTGAGTCCCGGGGAACAGGCCGTAGAGTCCCGCGTCACAGCGCTGCTCGGGACGAACCTCGACAAACGCCACTGCATTCCTCTCCAGACTTGCTCTGCATAGGCACATTCCAGAAGGAGGTGTGTGACAGTCTCATCCCCACCGCAGCCACTTCGAGGGCAGCGTGCGGTGCGGCAGAGAGTCCGGGCGTGCATGAAGGATCTCACAGGCAGAGCCCTTCTCACCACCAGCCAAGCCACGTCTTGGTGCTTGTTGGAAAGTTCTGGCGATGAGGCATTCTGCCAAATGGCTTTGACAGTCTGCTCAGGGAACCGCTCGACAGGATCCACCCTCTCCTTTCCCCGAAGGGTCTCAAGGACGCTACGTGCTGACCACTTCCTGATGGACTTGTGGTCAAAGGTGTTTTTCCTCATAAATTTCTCCACGAAGGACAGGTGATACGGAACGGTCCAACTACTCGGAGCGTTCCGCGGCAGCGAGGCCAGGCCCATCCTTCGCAACACCAGGGACAGGTAGAACCTCAGTACGTAGTGATACTTGGTGTTTGCGTACCGGGGATCCACGCACAGCTTGATGCAGCCACACACAAAGGTGGCCATCAGGGTGAGGGTGGCATTGGGCGTGTTTTTTCCCCCATTGCACCGGTCTTTGTACATTGAGTCTCTTCGGACCCGGTCCATCTTTGATCTCCAAATGAATTGGAAGATGGCCCGGGTGACTGCAGCGGCACAGGTCCTGGGGATAGGCCAGACCTGTGCCACATATAGCAATACTGAGAGTACCTCACACCTGATGACCAGGTTTTTTCCCACGATGGAGAGCGACCGTTGCACCCATCTGCCTAGTTTCTGTCTCATCTTCCTGATCCGCTCCTCCCAGGTCTTGGCGCACGCCCCAGCCCCCCCGAACCAAATACCCAGCACCTTCAGGTGGTCAGTCCTGACGGTGAAGGGGATAGAGGATTGGTCAGCCCAGTTCCCGAAGAGCATGGCTTCGCTCTTGCCTCGGTTTACCTTGGCCCCCGAGGCCCGTTCGAACTGGTCACAGATGCACACGAGTCTGTGCACGGACAGCAGATCCGAGCAGAAAACAGCGACGTCATCCATGTACAGGGAGGCCTTAACCTGCAGGCCCCCGCTGCCAGGAATAGTCACCCCTCTCAGGCTTGCATCCTTCCTGATGGATTTGGCAAATGGCTCTATGCAACACACAAACAAGGCGGGTGAGAGGGGGTATCCCTGCCTGACTCCAGATCTTACAGGGAAGCTATCTGATTCCCACCCATTGATTGAGGCTGCACTGACAATGTTGGTGTAGAGCAGTCTGACCCAATTACCGATTCTCTCCCCAAAGCTCATTTTGGAGAGGACATCCCTCATATATGTATGCGATATCCTGTCAAAGGCTTTCTCCTGGTCCAGGCTGATGAGGCAGGTGTCCACCCCCCTGTCCTGCACGTAGGCGATCGTATCCCTGAGGAGTGCAAGACTCTCAGAGATCTTCCTGCCTGGTACAGCACAGGTTTGGTCCGGGTGGATCACCGACCCCAGAGCAGACCTGACCTGGTTGGCGATGACCTTTGACAAGATTTTGTAGTCTGTATTTAATAGTGAGATCGGACTCCAATTTCTAATTTCCTCCCTCTCCCCCTTCCGCTTGTAGATGAGGGTGATGATGCCTTTCCTCATGGATTCACTCATGGTACCTGCCCGAAGCATACTGACATACACCTCCAGCAGGTCCTGGCCGATCAAGTCCCAAAGAGCGGAATAAATCTCGACCGGTAAGCTGTCGCTTCTGGGAGTTTTATTCTTTTTGAAGGACTCGAGGGCCTTGGTCAGCTCATCCAGAGATAGCAGCTGGTCCAGCCTCTCTCGTGTTCCGTCATCTAGGACCTCCGTGATAGAGGACAGGAACGACTGGGAGGCCGCACTGTCGGTTGGCTTCGAGTCATACAGGCTGGCGTAGAAGGATTTGCTGATCCTCATGACGTCAGCCTGAGATGACGTTACCGAGCCATCTTCTTCCTTCAGGCTGCTGAGCACGGAGCTCTCTTTGTGCACCTTCTGGAAGAAGAGACGTGAGCACGTCTCGTCCTGCTCCACCGAGCGGACCCTGGACCGGAAGATTATCCTGGAGGCCTCCGAGGCAAAGAGCGAGGCTTGCTGGCCCTTCACCTCCTTGAGGTCCTCCGTGACATCGACCCCCATCGTCTGCAGCAGGAGCAGGTTCTGCATACTTTCCTGGAGCTGGGACAGTTTTCCCCACCTCTCTCTCGCCTCCTGGACACCTTTGAGGATAAAGAACCTCTTGATGTTCCCTTTTACCGTTTCCCACCAGTCTGCTGGAGACTCAAAGAGGGGCTTCACGGTTCTCCAACCTGCGTAATCCCTCTTGAGCTCTTTGATGTTTCCCGGGGTCAACAGCTTAGTGTTCAGTTTCCACGTTCCCTTGCCCGCCCGCTGTTCGTCCTGTAGGTCCAAGGTCTCTTTGTTCAGCAACACTCCCTAGGACCTTACCGTTAAGTGTATAAGTCCTACCCTGATTTGCCTTTCCAAAGTGCAGCACCTCACATTTATCTAAATTAAACTCCATTTGCCACTCCTCAGTCCATCGTCCCATCTGATCAAGATCTCGTTGTACTCTGTCCACTACACCTCCAATTTTGATGTTATCTGCAAACTTACTAACTATACCCTCTATGTTCACATCCAAATCATTTATATGTAAATGACAAAAATCAGTGGATCCTTGCGGCACACCACTGGTCACAGGCCTCCAGTCCAAAAAGCAAACCTCCAGCACCACCCTCTTTCTTCTATCTTTGAGCCAGTTCTCCCTGTATTCCATGTGATGTAACATTGCTGACCAGTCTACCATGAAGAACCTTGTCAAGCACTTACTGAAGGCGTTCGACAGGATCCATATAGATCATGTTCACTTCTCCGCCCTCATCAATCCTCTTTGCTATTTCTTCAAAAACCTCAATCACGTTTGTGAGACATGATTTTCCATGCACAAAGCCATGCTGACTATCCCTCATCAGTCCTTGCCTTTCCAAATACATGTAAATTCTGTTCTACAGGATTGCCACCAACAACTTGCCCACCATCAATGTTAAGCTCAGCAGTCCATAGTTCCCTGGTTTTTCCTTACCACCTTTCTTAAATAGTGGCACCACGTTAGCCAACCTCCAGTCTACTGGCACCTCACCTGTGACCACTGACGATCCAAATATCTCAGCAAGGGGCTCAGTAATCACTTCCCCAGCTTCCCATAGAGTTCTAGGTCCTGATCAGGTCCTGAGGATTTATCCACCTTTATGCATTTTAAGATATCTAGCACTACCTCCTCTGTAATATGGCCATTTTTCAAGATGTTACCATCTATTTCCCCACATTCTATATCTTTCATGTCTTTCTCCACAGTAAAAACTGATGCAAAACTCGTTTAGTATCTCCCCTACCTCCTGCAGTTCCACACATAAGCTGTCTTGCTGATCTTTGAGGGGTCCTTTCTCTCCTCAGTTATCTTTTTGTCTTGAATGTATTTGTAAAAACCCTTTGGATTCTGCTTAACCCTATTTGCCAAAGTTATCTCATGAACCCTTTTTGCCCTCCTGATTTTCCTCTGAAGTATACCCCTACTGCCTTTATACTCTTCTAAGGATTCACATGATCTCTGCTGTCTATACCTGACATATGCTTCCTTCTTTTTCTTGACCAAAACCTCAATTTCTCTAGTCATCCAGCATTTCCTACACCTACCAGCTTTTCCTTTCACCCTAACAGGAATATACTGTCTCTGACTCTTGTTATATCATTTTTGAAGCCTTCCCATTTTCCAGCCGTCCCTTTGCCTGCAAACATTTGCCCCCAATCAGCTTTTGAAAATTCATGCCTAATACCTTCAAAATTGGCCTTCCTCCAATTTAGAACTTCAACTTTTAATCCTTCTATCCTTTTCCATTACTACTTTAAAACTAGTAGAATTATGGTCGTTGGCCCCAAAGTACTCCGCCACTGACACCTCAGTCACTTGCCCTGCTTTATTTCTGAAGAGAAGATCAGGTTTTGCATCTTCTCTCATAGGCACATCCACATACTGATGTTCTTGTACACTCATAAGAAATACCTCTCCATCTAAACCCTTAACACAATGGCAGTTCCAGTCTATGTTTGGAAAGTTAAAATCCCTTACCATTACAACCCTATTATTTTTATTGAAAACTGAGATCTCCTTACAAATTTGTTTCTCAATTTTCTGCTGTTTATTGAGGGGTCTATAGCACAATCCCAATAACGTAACCATTTCTTTCTTATTTCTCAGTTCCAACCAAGTAACTTTCCTGGATGTATTCCCAGGAATATCCTCCCCAAGTACTGCCATAAGGCTATTCCTTATCAAAAATGCCATTCCCCCCTTCTCCTACCCCCTTTCTGCCCTTCCTGTAACATTTGTATCCTGGAACATTCAGCTGCCAGTCCTGCCCATCCCTGAGCCATGTTTCTATAATTGCTATGATATCCCAGTCCCATGTTCCTAACCATGCCCTGAGTTCATCTGCCTTCCCTGTGAGACCTCTTGCATTGAAATAAATGCAGTTTAATTTACCTTGTTCTCTACTTTGCTCCTGCCTGCCCTGACTCTTTGACTTGTTCCTTTTCCCACTGTACCAGTCTCAGATTGATCTCTTTCCTCACTATCTCCCTGGGTCCCATCCCTCCACCCCCACCTCTGTCCCCACCTTAATAGTTTAAATCCTCCCGAGCAGCTCCCTGCCAATATATTAGTTCCCTTCCGATCCTGGTGCAATCTGCCCTTCTTATACAGGTCACTTCTACCCCAGAAGACATTCCAATGATCCAAAGATATGAACCCTTCGCCCTTGCACCAACTCCTCAGTCACACATTCATCTGCTCTATCCTTCCATTCCTACCCTCACTAGCATGTAGCACTGAGAATAATCCAGATATTACTACCCTTGAGAACCTCCTCTTTAAATTCCTGCTTAACATCCTATATTTTTCCTTCAGTATCGCATCCTTTTTCCTTCCTATGTTGTTAATTCCAATGCGTACAACAACCTCCTGCTGGTCCCACTCCCCTTTGAGAATATTCCGCACTCACTCCAAGGTATCCTTGATTCTGGCACCAGGGAGGCAACACACCATTCTGATTTCTCGCTGTCAGCTACAGAAATGTCTGGCTGTGCCTTGGATGAGAGAGTCCCCTATTATAATCGATAACCTGGAACATGAAAAGCACATCACTCTCCTGAAGGCCATCTTTGTACCTTAACAACCTATAGAAAATAGCAGAGTCTTACAGCTCTAAAAAACACTGCTCCAGGCTAAATTTGTACCCATGTTTCATGTTTTTTTAAATTTTAATCAAGAGATAGATAACAGTAAAACATATAACCAAAAAAAATCCACTCTACTCATTATTATAAAAAGACGTAAGGTTACACTTAAAAATCATGCACTTATCTGTTCCTGAGCAGAGAGCTCTCCCACACAAGTTCCTCTAATGTCAGCTGTGAATTTCACTGTTTGTTAATTTTTCTTAGAAGCACTCCGATGTCCAGAGATACTTGAACTCAAATAGTAAAAAGCAATAGTTGTGCAGATTCACTGTTATGTCAGATAGCACTGCTGGTTTATTTCCCTCTCTCTCTCCGTCTCTCTCTCTCTCACTCACTGACCATGTGGTCACTGCCTTTGTCTCTCTTCCTCCTTTTTAAAGTGCCGTTGTTTTGATTTTTCTTTCCCCAACAGTTCCAAAACAATGCAACAGCTTATAAAACAATAATTACTGCTCCTGGAATTCAAGGAAATCACCTCCAATATGTGGCTAACTTAAACCAAAGGATCTTTTCCCTCATGGATACTTTTCCTGATTCCAATGTATTTATATTCTAAAATAAACCAATTTAACCAGACTTCCTTGAATTAACGAAGTAAGGAGCTTATTAGTTATTAATACAGAATGAAAAATAAAATGCAACACATGTAGATTAGAAGTGAGAAGTGAGTAAAAAGATAATACCTATAAACATTGAAATAACTGCACAAGGCTGATATCCCGTCACTAAGACACCTTTACTTGTACATGGTCTCTGACCAGCTTCCTCAGCACCAGTCCCTAGCATCAGGAGAGTCTCTGAATCCCCTGTCTGTATCTGCCAGCTAGGGTTCCCTGATTGGTCGAGGTGAACAATCCCAATCAAGGGATGAGACTATAAAAGATGTATAAATTGATGTATACTCAGAAAAGGAATCAGAGTGTTACTATCTTAAGAATAGAATCCAAAGATGAAAATGGAGACCACGGCAGGTTAGTGCAGAGGAGAAATGGGTGGAAGTGCGCTACTTTATGCCAGTGGCATATAAACAGATCCAGTCAGGGATCTGGACAGGTTTAGACAGATCTAGTCAGGGATTTGGACAGAGCTGAACAGATTTGGGGTACGAAAGGTCCCAGTAGATTTAAACACTTGACGATTAGTGTACTAGATCTTTAAGTAAAACTTGGGTGAGACAGTTTGTTTAATTTCGGTTACATGTGGTTTGTTAAATTAAAAGTGAGGGAAATGGCTCTTAAGACTGCTAAAGAGGTTCTGGGGCTTGAAGATGCTACCCAAATTTGCCGAAAAAATTTAGAAAGACAGAGGAAGGATACGCTTTTAGAATTAGCAAATAGGTTAGATTTAAGTATAACCAGGGACAAAAGGAAAGCTGAAATTGTAATGGAGATGGTCAAGCACTTTGGTGTATCAGAGAAACAGACAAGTGCAGCAGTGTTAGAAAAACATAGATTGCAATTGAGGTAAATGGAGTTAGAAGGTCAAGAAAGGGAGAGAAGTTTGTTAGCTGAGCAAAGAAGAAAGAGAGGGAAGAAAGAGAATGAGAAAGAGAGAGAGAGAAGAAAGAGGGAACTGAGGACTTAAAAGAAGTATACCCTGGAATTTTTCCAGATTGTGTAGTAACAAGATCTCACTGTCATAAGTTACAGGAAGAAGGGAAAAACTAAAGTGAAAGATGAAGGTTGAGGTTCAGTTATCTGATACCCTGTTTAATGTAATGGTATAGGACATATTCTTACCTGCTATGGTGACATGTAATGGTACATTTTCTTATTTGTTAAGTTGCATGGCAGATAGTGTGTGACGATATTATGGTTTTAAGACATGCGTTTCTTTTTGAAGAGACATTTTAAGACAGAGGCACTGAGCTGTCTATTGAAATCTCATAAAGTAAACAGTTGGTGAGGCCTTGGTTTTTCTTTTAAGTAGGAAAATAGAAGCAGCCTGAACGAGTGGGACAAGCTCCCACACAATCAGGAGTTTTAGGTCTAGATTTTCAGTATCAGCTGCTAGAAACTTGAAGCTGAATGTGGAAGCTCTTATACCTCTCCTGATTACAGACAAAAGCTGCAGGTTCTCTTACTGTTGTTGGAGTTGCATGTGAGACAAACTGTTTTCTGGATTTACCTTTGTTTAAGTGTGCTTGTGGAATGTTACTATATTGAGACAGTTACTGTTTAGTTGTGAAATAATCTACTATTCTGTTAAGTTTTCCGATAGAGTTAAGTTATTCTAATGTCTTTATTCTTTCATCATATTTTAACTATAGTGTATGAATAAAGTGTGTTTTCTTCCAATCTGCTAGTTTGACTAATTGAATTATATCTAGAACGCAATGCCTGGCACTTGCCTTTAAAATAAGGAAAGGTTAGACCATCTTCTTAGAATAATTTAAAGGGCTTTGGTTTGGTTCATAACAATGCTTAACACACTGTAGAGTGGTTGCCTAGGTCAGCAGGGGATCCCAGTTTGTGAAGGTTAGCACAATGTAAAACCATCTCTTAAAGTGCAGACACATTCTGGCTGGAGAAGATGCTGCAATTGTTTATGAAAGAGAGTCTGATGAGAAAGAAGAACAGGGAAGACAATGTGTTTGAGAGTTCTCAAATGGAGCCTTGGTGGAAGAGGTGCAGAGAAGCAGTCATGTGACCATGGAACAAGAGACCAGCAAACCTCCAGACTAACTTTAACATTGTAGCATAATATCACTGTGGTAACCCAAGCCCTGAGGAGCTGTATGTAGTTCCACAAAATTCTCAAAGATCTCATTGAGTAGAAAAGATCTGTAAATGTATCATCAAATTCCATATCTTACCAATGACACTACTAGTCACACATACTGCTTATTACATCAACCCTCTTCTTTCACCTAGGAACAATCTCAATCAAATAAGGATAATACCCAACATTCACCCTCACACAATGCTGCACACTTTATATCCATATCACACAATTTGTGCCAACCACCAGCTATTCAACCATGACAGGTTTTCAACCCAATCACACTCTACTGCTCTCACTGATATGCTCCCTTTGTACTTAGAGAACAAAGTGATGCATAACTAGAGACAAGATCTAATCAGTAAGATTTGCTATCAGGTAGCTGAACAGCTTGGAGGAGTGTAGCTGTTTGGGAGAAGCCATTAGGTCTCCACAAAGGTAGAATCTGTCTATTTTTATAGCTGTAAAAACCACCTTAAGCCTGAAGGAAGCCAGCTTACTTTTTCCTCAAAAGTTGGAAGGTCAGACCGATGCCATTCATACTAGCTTGTTGCCAAGCAATTTGGTGTCATCAAGGCTGTGAATACCCATGTTCAAAGGGGATTATAGGGTACCACAATATTTCAGAAATTGGTCTTCCAACAAATTACTCATGGTGTGCCATGCAAAGGGAATGGCACTCATTCTGCAGAAGTTGAACTTGTTGTCTTCTCCCAGAATGGCAGCCTTTGTTCTCCCACCTCTGGCTATCCTGAGGGATATGCCTGTCCTGTTCAACAGTGGTAATGGTTATAAAGCTTTTTTTTAGATTACTTACAGTGTGGATACAGGCCCTTCGGCCCAACAAGTCCACACCGACCCGCTGAAGCGTAACCCACCCAGACCCATTCTCCTACATTTGCCCCTTCACCTAACACTACGGGCAACTTAACATGGCCAATTCACCTAACCTGCACATTTTTGGATTGTGGGAGGAAACCAGAGCACCCAGAGGAAACCCACGCAGACACAGGGAGAATGTGCAAACTCCACACAGAGAGTCGCCTGAGGCAGGAATTGAACCCGGGTCTCAGGCGCTGTGAAGCAGCAGTGCTAACCACTGTGCCACCGTGCCGCCCAAAAAGCTGTTGAGAGGGGTGTGGAGGTGGGCAGCTATGCAAAGGTGAGGGTGAAGTAAAGCTATGAATGTGAAGCATCAGTCATGATTGTAAAGTTGATAGGTAAATGAAAATGTGGTGAATGAGCAGTGTGTGAGGCTATGAATTCATCTGTAGATATGAAATTTGAAGATTGAACAAGACCACTCACTGGAGGTCATTGAACGTGTCATTGCACTGCATTGTGTGATTGGGATTACTGGGATTGCCAATGCAGGTTATTTTCTCCGATGCCTTGGAGAGGACCTCCTGGCCCAGTGTGAATCGAGGACCTCTCATCACCTGTCCATCTGCTGCATCAGAGATTTTGAATCATACTGTCCACCCTGTTTCACTATTAGTGAGTGTTCTTCCTGTTTAGACCCTCTTCCCTATCCAGTCTAGCAACTGTTAAATGTTAAATGCCCCTCTGCTATAAAAACTGCTGGCTGACTTGAAGTATAAACAGGCTAGTTTTAAATGCTACTAGCCTTATACTACCTTGGGTCCCCTTTTGAAGCAGCCATTTAATAGCGCATTTAGCACTGGCTACACACTACAATCACATTAATAATAAGGTAGCATGGAATTCATATTTTACCTGCATCAGAAAGAATGAATGCTGGTTAATCGCACATTATAATCTCAACAAGTGCTTTTAGGGCTCAAATCAAATACATTTGATTGATTAATTATTTGTGTTTTGACCATCGTAAATAATAATTTATTCAGCAAAGTCATGACAATTTATATATACACAATTCACTTGTATGTCATTTAGTTAATAAATTCGCTTTATGCTTAATGAATGGCCCTCTATTTGTTTTCAAAGACTGAATGGAAATGTTTTTGCACCATTGGATTGTCCACTACATCATAGCAATTATCAAATTTTATTTGCTGTTGTTTGACCTGGATGTACTGCTGAAAAAACTTACTGAAGTTTCAGGCTAAGAGAGTAATTCAATATGCTGCTAACTTTGATCATATATGAGAGGGTGGTCATTGGAAGCTAAGCATTGCAAGATAAAAAGATTTGGAAAGACCCCAAACCATGACAACAGCAAAGTCTTTACAGCTGCAGAATAAGGAAGAAAAAGCAATCTTCTCATTGGCCTACAAGCAGGCCAAATGCAGTGACATCAAAGCTCGGACTTGGATGCTCCCTAAGGAGATGTACCAGGTTGATGTAATTCAAGTCCAGCTGCCTCACTGTTGAACTGCGTAAATGAGGTAGTTACTCCACAGAGTAGCTTTGATACAGGATTAATCAGAATTCGATTTCTGGAAAAATACCTTGGCACATACATGAGTAAGTACTTAATATTCACAGAAGCTCTGCTAACATTTCAATTAAGAAATCTTCACATAGTAATTTGAATAATTAAAAATGTTCACAATCAATCTTGCCTTACTACCCTATAATTGGTGGCATAATTAGATGAGCATGTGAAAATTTTTCAGCATTCCTTTAATTCTTTAATCTCCTACACATGTTGTGCAACAGTCTATAACTTTCCCACAATATTCCTTTTCAGCCCCACCTAGCAACATTTTGTATTGCTTCCCATGACCAATAAACCTTGAAAATACTTACTGCCACAATGCCTGTCTTTAGACCTGTGAAAATTTAAATGGATGTATCCCTGAGCCAATGTTTGAATTTTGTGGAATGTTACTTGTTGGGAAGATTTCTTGGTAAGAATATCAGTATTTCAAATGTAGTAAATTATAAAGAATTTCTTTTCTTTTACAGCACTGTCCTTAACAAAAAAAAATGCTTCACTCTTCTTGTGACTTTTACTCTTTACTCTTTGATCTTTAGGAATCCTTTAGGAAATAGACCCTTCACTCCAACTATTTCACACTAACCATGTTCCCAAACTGAACCAATCCCACTTGCCTGTGTTTGGTCCTTGTCCCTCCAAACCTTTCCTATTCATGTACTTTTCCAAACGTGTTTTAAAAATTGTAACTGGACCTGCATTCATCACTTCCCCTAGCAGTTCATTCCACACACTTACTACTCTCTGTGTTAAAATGTTGCCCCTCGTGTCCTTTCTGAATTTTTCACCTCTCACCTTAAATGTACGCTTCCTAGGGTAAAGACTTTTCTATTCACCTGATCTATGCCCCTCATGATTTTATAAACTTCAATAAGGTCACCCTTCAACAATCTATCATATTCTTTCTATAACAGAACAACCAGAACTGCACACAGTACTTCAGAATAAGCCTCAATATGACATTTCAATGCCTGTAATCTGGGGTCTGGGCATTGAAGGCAAATGTGCTAAATGCCTTCTTAGTACCCTGTCTACTTGTGATGCAAATTTCAAAGAATTAGATACTTGAACCCTACGTCTCTCTGTTCTACAACACTACCCAAGGCCCTCTCATTAATCGTACAAGTCCTATCCATGTTTGTTTTACCAAATTCCGATGCCTTGCATTTATCCAAATTAAACTTCAACTGCCACTCTGCAGTCCATTTATAACCTATTGATCAAGATCTCTTTGTATTCTTAGATAACCTTCTTCACTGTCCACTGTACCACCATTTTTGCTGTCATCCACAAACTTAATCACCATACCTCCTATATTCTTATACAAATCATTTATATTGTTTGTTTACATCTGATTAGGTCTCTCCCCCCACCCCCCCATCCCCCCATCCCCCCATCCCCCCATCCCCCCATCTCCACCTCTCTCTCTCTCTCTCTCTCTCTTTCTCTCTCTCTTTCTCATCTCACACATATAAACGGTCGTCACTCTCTCAGGAATTATATAACGCCATTAGTACTGGTTTTATTTTCTGCAGTTTGAGAACCTATTACCACTAATCTTTGCTCCCTGCTTCATGTCAGTAAATTTCTAATATTGCTGCTGTGTTTTTTTTAATACCCTGTGATTTAATTTTATCAATAAGACTCCAGTGTGTACCTTACCTTAACAAAATCCTCTTGAAAATCCATTTACTCAAGAAATGTTGCATTGCCTTTCTCCATAAACACTGTTATCTGATCAAAAAGCACTATTATAAATTGCCCCGTACAAATCCAACCTGGTCATTGTCGATTAATATTTGCTTTTGTAACTGAGGAATAATTTTAGCAAGTATCATGGTCTCGAAATGCTTCCCCACTACTGATATAGGCCAGCTGATCTCGAGAGATTTCCAAAAAGTAACTGAATTCTGCAATTCCCAACGTTATTTATTGTTAGAGATTTGTCAGGTGCAAAAATAGCAATGCCTTAGTGATAATAAACTGTGAACAGTCTGAAAACATATGGTATGGGAATTACCAATAAAACCTATTACCACTTTTAACCCTAGACCACAAAGATAGGGTCATGTACAGAAATCAGCTGTTGTATAGGGATTTCTAAGATAAAGGGGGCATGAAAAAATAATGACAAGTAAAATAAAGGAGAATGCTAAGTTATTTTACAAGCACATTAAGGATAACGAATTAAAGAGTAGGGCCCATTAAAGACTACAGTGGCAATTTGTACATGGAGCCAGAGGATGTAGATGAGATTCTAAATAAATTCTTCATGTCAGTTTTCACTTGTAAGACGGACAATATGGGTAGATAAAGTTAAAAATCACATTAGTCCAACAGGTTTATTTGGAAGTACAAGCTTTTGGACCATTGCTCCTTCGTCAGGGAGCTAGTGAGGCAGGATCATAGGACACAGAATTTATAGTAAAAGATCAAAGTCTCATACAACAGATGCAATGTCATTAACAACAATCTAGGTTTGTTCAATACATCACATCAATTGTATGACACTTTGATCTTCTACTATAAATTCTATCCTGTGATCCTGCCCCACTAGTTACCTGGTGAAGGAGCACTGCCCCAAAAGCCTGTGCTTCCGAATAATCCCTTTTGGACTATAACCTGGTGTTGTGTGATTTTTAATTTTGTCCACAACACCAGCACCTCCACAATGTTGGTAGAGTTTAAGAGTAAAGAGTTTATGCTAGAACAAACAAAAATGAAAATTGTTAATCCTAACTCAGCAATTTCTGTTTTTGTTTCTTTCAGATTTTCAGCATCCACCGTTTGTTGTTTCATTTTAGACTATGCTGGAACAGCATAAAACATTGGTTAGGCCCCAGACAGAGGATTGTATACAGTTCTGGAAGAGGAGTCACTGGTCTCAAAAGGTTAACTCTGTTTTCTCTGCACTGATGCTGACAGACCTGCTGAGTTTCTTCAGCAATTTTTGTTTTTGTTTTTGATTCAAATTTCCAGCATCTGCAGTTCTTTGCTTTATTGAAGAAATTTTTCCCCTTGGTGGAGAGATCAATGTTCAGAGTGAAGGTAAGGACCAGAAGGTTTAGACGAGATGTGAGTAAATATTTTATTCATCCAGAGGGTGGTGGGAATCTGGAACTCACTGCCTATAAGTGTGGCACAAGCAGAAACCCTCATAACATTTAAGAGGCATATAAGGCAATGGGTTAAGTGCTGGAAAATGGGATTAGAATAATTAGGGGCTTGTCTTTGACTGGCACAGACTCAATGGGCTGAAGGGCCTTTTTCTCTGCTATCGACCATTAGGACGCTATGAAATAATTCTGTTATATGGCTGAATAATACAGATGTGAGAATCAATAAAAGAAATCTGGTGTTTTGCTCAATTAGTTCTGGGAAATGAAGCAATATTATACAGAAGTCTCTCTCAATTGATAAAGTAGGATAATCTCTAGGATGGAGCAGGGTTTAACTAGTCTGTGAAAGAATTGAGAGAAATAAGTTAAATTAACAATTCTGGTCCCATATTTAACACATTCATTTTTATTAGACTATTTACTGTTATTGAAGAATTTACTCATCATTGTGCATGGAAGCTTGGAGGCATTTTATTTCCATATTAAGACTCATTGTGCTGTCATTGACTGTGAGCAAGAGCATTGATGCTCTCCATTCAAAGAGAGCTAACCACCTTTCATTCTCTCACACCAGAGACCAACAGGCAGCACAAACACTCAGCTTCCTAGATTTGCCAGTTTCCCAATGGTGCAAGGTGCCACCAACTACATGGGAATCATTTTTGGGCATCTCAAGTCACACAAGTCAACTTTGTCCTAAATCTGATCTAAAAAGGATTCCATTCCCTCAATGTCAGTTGATGTATGACGACTCTAATGAATCACACAGGGTCAATGCCCAGGAAGCCTGCCAGTGATCGTGCTGACTTCGTTCTGTGACAGTCCTCTATTCTGCTACATTTGAATCACCCACAATAAATGAAATGGTAGATTCTGGACAACAACTATCCACTCTGATGACTCCAGTGCCCAATGTAGGCAGCTTGTATACAATGAAATCCGTGTTGCTGCTCGCAGAGAGGAAGAGCTGAAACATCTCTTCTGTTTCCTGAATTGCTCTGGAGGAACCCTGCAATACTCAGCAGAGCAAGTGTCAAGATTCATCGTGGTCTACTGTATGTGACACAACTCGTCATCATGAAGAGACAGTCCACAGACCTAGCTGCAAGGTGAACAGCAATAGGGCAGAAGCATGAAGGGACAGCAGAAGAAGTGTAAAGCAGGAAACAACTGAGATGGCCCTATTTCCGCTGGCCTGTTAGAGAACCCACTTGTATTTGATACCAATAACCACAAGCCCCATTCTCCATTTGTCAACGGTTTCACAACTTACCTTCTTTCTATCAATGACTACCAGTGTCCTCTTAGATACATTAAAAATCTATAAGTCCCCACTAAATAAATACTTTCAATATATAACTCCAATAATGCCATATTGCATAAATGTGATGCACACCTTTAGTGCTTGCCTTGGGTGTACTTTAGTGCTCCTACACAGTATGATCCCAGTGACTGCAGCACAGCTAATGACGATCAGTGGGGAGTCTGCAGATGGCCCTGGTGGATGACATTGAGCAGCTCTACCTTGCCAGCCCAGCCATGGACTGTTTCAGCATGGGCTCCCACAGTCTGGGTTCACTGGCTGACAGGTAACAGCAAAGGACTGACTCATGGTAATAGCACAGGCAGGCGAATGCTGCCTTCTTCAGTGAGTGCCCTATGGAACCACTGCCAGACTGTGGGCAGTACTTCCAAAGTCCTCTCAGTCCTCTCAGTCTGTTGGAGGATAGGTTGCCCATTTGTACACTAATATACCACCAGGACAGCTTTTACGGCAGCAAGCTAACCTTGCATAGCTTCAGCTTTCTGTGTTGCAATGAATGATCAGATGCTGATCAAGGTTGGATCAGATCAAGGATATGCATCAGAGTTGGAAAAATTGGGCTCCGTGCAAAATCCTCCGCTAACTGATCCTACACTTTTCATGTTCCTTGACATGAAGGGCAAATATTCTGCCAGGTATGACTGTGCACCAAGCGCTTTACTCCGCCTACCCCACATCCTACCTCTGTACGCACAGCTATCAAAGTGCTCCTCTGAGTTCCTTGCAGCAGGAACTGTTCACCCTCCAGCGAGCTGGCATTGGCACTGACATTGATCAAATGGCAGTGCAGTGCTGGAGCATCACCGATCATGTTTCTCACCCATTTGAAAGGGGCAGGACACATGAGTAAGGCCTGGGAGATTTAAAAGGTGAACACTGACTACAGCCCATGGCCAGAACCTTCATCGAGTCATAAAAATGTACAGCATGGAAACAGACTCTTCGATCCAACTTATCCATGCCAACCAGATATCCTAAATCAATCTAGTTCTGTTTACTAGCACTTGGCTCATATCTCTCTAAACCCTTCTTATTCAGATACTCATCCAGATGCCTTTTAAATGTTGTAATTGTACCAGCCTCCACCACTTCCCTGGCGGCTCATTTCAAACATGTACCACCTTCTGTGTGAAAAGGTTGCCCTTTAGGTCCCTTTTAAATCTTTCCCCTCTCACCTTAAACCTATGACCTCTAGTTCTGGACTCCCCCACCCCAGGGAAAAGACCTTGTCTATTTATCCTATCCGTGCCCCTCATGATTTATCCCATGCAGTAATCTGTGAAAATCCGAGAGGCCAAGAACTATTTAAAGTAAAATTTAACAACTTTATTTCTTAAAGTATAACAGAGAATAATTAACAAACGACTATTTACAACTCCTTCCTTTGACCTAGCATTTACTTTCCCTTTTATAATACTAGTTCAATAAAACCTCCTGATTAAGTTTTACTGAAAAATTCAAATCTCAAAACCAGCCAGCTGTTAAATTTTCTCTTCGCAGATTTGCTCTCTAGGTCGGTGTCAATGTTTCTCTCTGTGCAAACACCTTCACTAGACAGGTACCTCTCAGACAGTTCTGACTAGCAGTCTACATCTGTTAGTCTTGTAGCTGTTCTCCTCCCAACTATTGAATTTTCCTCAGTCTTATACTCCCAAAGCACTGGATTGTGTCATTGGCTTTTAATATTGTCAAGATACTAAATTCAAACTTGATTGGTATTTTTTGGGGTATAACTTAAACTGATTGGCCTAATTCGAATCTGTTTTTGTCTCCAGGCAACCAGCTACCCTAGCTTTTGACCAAGTGTTACATTGTTACCTTATCGAGAACACTTGGTGCTGTAAGGTAGTTCTGCTAGCTTTTAACTCTCTTAAGGGAACATTACACCCATATCTTCATAACACCTTCCCCTTTAAGAAAAAATGAACTATCATAATAAAAGGATGGCTTCATTTCTTTTCTCTAGTCTTCAAGCACATTTCCCTAACATGCAGATAACTTTAATTTAAGTGCTCCTTAACTTCTTCCATTAATCTAAGTTAAACTTAACTGTACATATGTATATAACATTAAATAAAGGCAAATCTCAACTAAACTTTATTAGTTAAATCTGTGATAATGAACCTGCAATTACATTCTTACGAACCGCAACATGTATGATTTTTAAATTAAAAATCTGTCACACATAAGACTCCAATGAAATTGTCTTATATTCTTGTCTTTAAAGTGTTCTAAGATTGTAAGCAGATTGTGACTCATGTACACAACCATTTCTGGCACATTGTTTGTGACATACACACTAAAATGTTGTAAGGCCAGTACCAAACTCAAGAGTTCTTTTTCGATCATGGAGTATTTCCTTTGGTGGATGGTGATCTTCCTTGAAAAGTAACTAACTGGTAGTTCATTCCCATCTTCATCTTCCTGGAGCAGTACAGCTCCACCTCAAATGTCACTAGCATCGATGAAGACTTTAAAAGATTTTGAAAAGTTTGGTGTAACTAAAACTGTTTTGGTGGTTAATGTGGCTTTTAAATGGTCGAATGCCTCTTGGCAAGGTTCTGTCCACTGAAACTTTGTGTTCTTCTTCAGCAACTCGGTTAACGGTGCCACTACACTGCTGAAGTTTGGAACAAACTTCCAACAGAATCCGCTGAGTCCTAAGAATCAAAGCAACTCTTTCTTTGAGATTGGTTGTGGAAATTCCTCGATGGCTTTCATCTTTGCATTCGTTGGGGTCAACCTTCCATGACGGATGTTATGTTCCAGGAATGTGATCTCTACTTTCATGAATTCAGTGTTATGTAAATTTAGCACGAGTTTTGGTTCTTACAGTCATTCAAAGAACTCTGCCAACAAAACTTACTAAAGATCACTACATTGTCCAAATGGGCACTCGATACAGTCCTCCAATCTAGGAATTGGATACAAGTTCGATTTTGTAACGGTGTTAACCTTCTGATAGTTCATGCAGAATCATTCAGTCCCGTCCGGTTTGGGAACTAAGATGATTGGCGAACTCCAGTCGCTCTGGCTTGGTTCAATGATATCATCATTAAGCATGACCTTCACCTCCATCTGGATCTGTCTCACTTTGAAAAAGTAAAGCCAATAGGGGTGTTGTTTTATCGCAGCTGTATTCCCTACGTCTACTTCATGTACAATAGCATTAGCCCTCCCCATCTGATTCTTACATATGTCCTTATACTGCAGTAACAAATCTTCCAACTGCATTCTATGCTCCTGGGACAGATAGCTTACTAATCTATCCAACTCCTCAAGGAGTTCTTCATTTTTAAATCTATTTTGAGGTGCATCAAAATCCACATCATCTGGATTTGATTCCTCACTGTACAGGGCAGTAACTAACACCTGTTTCTCCAGTTCTCCCTCTCTCCTATAATACAGTTTCAACACATTCACATGACATACCTGATACCTTTTTTCTCTACCTGCCATTTTTATTGGATAGTTCACCTGACTCAACGTTTTCTCAATTTGATAGGGACCACTAAACCTGGCTTTGAGGGGTCGCCTATCACTGGTAACACTACTAACACAGCATCCCTCGGGAAAACATCTGAGACTCAGAGCTGTTATCTGCCACCTGCTTCATTCTACACTGTGCCCTCTTTAGGTGCTGTTTAGTTAACTCACCTACTCGATTTAATCTCTCCCTCACATAATCTAAGTATGAGATCTCTGACTTTGGTCCTGTAAATTTTTCTTTAATTAATTTCAAATGCCTCTCACATCATGCCCGAATATTAACTGGAAGGGAGTGAACTGAATAGATTCATTTGGGGCATCTCTAATGGCAAACAATATGAATGGGATACCTTTATCCCAATCATTCGTGTAGTCCTGACATATTGCTCTCAACATGGTCTTCAAGGTGTGATGTCACCTTTCTAAAGCTCTCTGGGATTCAGGATGATACGCACTGGATTTAAAGTACTGTATACCTAAGCTATCCATAACCCCCTTAAATATCCTAACAGTAAAATTTGACCCTTGGTCCAACTGAATCCCTCTGGATAGCCCACACCTATTACTAACTCCTCGGTCACCTTTTTTGCCTTGAAATTCTGTAATGGAATTGCCTCTGGAAATCTGGTAAACATATCCGTTAGGGTTAACAAGTACTGGCTCCCACTTTTAGATGTCGGGAGGGGACCTACACAATAAATTATAACCTGCGAGAAAGGTTCTTAAAATGCAGGAACTGGCAACAAAGGTGCTGGTTTTATTACTGCCTGTGGCTGATCTTCCATTTGGCATGTATGACACGAATGGCAAAAGGTAACCCCATCCTTGTATATTCCAGGCCAATAAAAATGTTTTTGTACCATAGCCTGAGTCTTTCGTATCCCTAGGTGACTTCCTATAGGTAGTTCATGTGCTACCCGTAACACTTCCTGTCTGTATGCTACCAGCAACACAATCTGGTGCACTTTAGCCCATTTCTCTTCTGCACTAACCTGCCATGGTCTCTATTTCTGCTTTAGGATTCTATCTTTCAGGTAATAACCCTCCGGAATATTCTCTGCCTCCTTTTCAGAGTACACATCCACATATATAGCTTTTATTGTCTTGTCTGGTTGCTTCAAGTCCCTTAGCCATTGAGGACTAAACACTTCAGTCCGACCCTCTGCCTGTTCAGGTTTTTCCTGCACCATTATGTCAAACAGGGTATCTGTTAACTGAACCTCAACCCCGTCATCTTTCTGTTTACTCTTTGCTTCATACTATGATAGTGGGATCTGGTTACCATTCAGTCTGGGAAAATACCAGGATATTTCTGTTTTAACCCCTCAGTTTCTTGCTCTTCCTTGGGCTTCTCCACATATGGGTGTCATTCCCACCTTGGACCCTGCCAAATCATCCCCAAGAACAAACTGAATTCCTGGAACTGACACACTGACAATCATTCCCACTGTAACTTCCCCAGTCTTGAGTTGGTAACATATCAGAAAGAGCGCATATTCGATCATCCCTTACTATCAGCAACTCTCAAAATTATAACTTCTTGTCCTTCTCCCTTTGTTCTTTCTGAGTAAACTTTACCCATTGAGGCAAATTCTTAGTCGAGCTCAGGTCCTAACTCCATACCCAGCCCCTGCTAAGGCTGTGCATTCTCCTGCAGCCCCTCAGCTCTTCCTGGGGTCTCTTCTGCTACCTTCACTAATGCCACTGGTTTAGCTTCTTCCACCACATCTTTTCCCATAGCACCTTTCTTTAACGACCTGCACTGTCTCTTTACGTGACCCACCTTCTAGCAGTGAAAGCACCTTTTCCCAGTGCCTTTCTGAAACCACTGGAACTGTAATTTTCTGTGTCCCACTCCATCACAGTGAAAACACCTGAGGCCTTTCACCTCCTGTTCACCCTCTTGGGCTTCTTTAACCTGTGGTAAAAATCTTACCAGTGCTGTCTACTCTTGGTTTAGTAGTGTAGAATTTCCTCTTCTCCTAATTCTCCGAATTCCTTCACAGGCAGAAATTCTGGCCAGAAGTTTATCTTATGCACCAACATGTACTCGTCTGCTAATTCTGTTGTCCTTCACACTTCCTGAACTTCCTTTTCCTCCACATGAATTCTTACCATCTCTGGAGGTGAGTTTTTAAACTCCTCCAGCAGAATAATCTCTCTTGAAGCCTCTAAATTCTTAGCAATTTTCAAAGCACATATCCATCTATCAAAATGACTATGTTTAATTTTTTTCAAACTCAACGTAAGTCTGATCTGGTTCCTTCTTTGTGTTTCTGACAGCTGTGTATATGCTTCTGGTATCAATTCAGAAGCACTTAAAATAGCCTGTTTAACCTCTTCATAATCTCTTGACACCTCATCTGAGAGTGTGGCAAATACCTCACTAGCTCTGCCTACTGGTTTAGTCTGAACTACCATTGTCCATAAATCCTCGGACCATTCTATCTGCTTTGCCAATTTTTCAAAAGATATAAAGAAGGCTTCAACATCTTTCTCATCAAAATGTGGCAGGGTTTGACATATTTATATATGCCACTACCTTCTCTTTTAATCTCCATCCTGTTAACTTTGCTGACTAAATCGCAACTTCTCAAGTTCAAATTCTTTCTCTCTTTCTCTCTCTTCTCTCTCTTTCTTCTCTCTCTCTTTGCTCAGTTAAGAACCTTCTCTCTCTCTCTCCTTTCCTTTCTCACTCCCTTTGTTTAGTCTCCTAACTCCATTTTCCTCAATTGTAATTGATGTTTTTCTACCTCCACTGCACTTGTCTGTTTGTCTGACACACCTAAGTGTTGGAGTAATTCCCTTACAATTTCAGCTTTACCTTTATCCTTGGTTAAACTCAAATCTTACTTATCTGCTAATTCTAAAAATATGGCCTTTTTCTTTCCTTCTAAACTTTCTTGGGAAATCTGAGAATCATCTTCAAATCCCAGAACCTCTTTAGCAATTTTAAGAGCCATTTCTCTCACTTTTAATTTAATCAATCACAAGTGACCGAAAGTAAACAAATTGTCTCACCTACATTTTATTTAAAGATCTAGGACACTAACCTGCAAGTGTTTAAATCTGGTGCGATTTTTGGTACCCCCAAATCTATCCAAATCTAAACCAGTTCAAATCCTGATGATGAGCCCCCAAACTGTTACAACGTAGGGTAAACTGTCCTGTTTAATTCAATTACAATTGAGGAAAATGAAGTTAGAAGAAAGAGAGAGAGAGAGAGGAAAAAAGAGAGAACATTCTTAGTTGAGCCAAAAGAGAGAGAATTTTGTTACGACATGGGGTAAACCATCCTGCGTAATTTAAACCAGCAATCCAGAAAAGATTTATCCCATGCAGTAATCTGTGAAAATCCGAGAGGCTAAGAACTATTTAAAGTAAAATTTAACAACTTTATTTCTTAAAGTATAACAGAGAATAATTAACTAACAACTATTTACAACTCCTTCCTCTGACTGATCTTTTACTTTTCCTTCTATAATATGAGTCCAATAAAACCCTTGATTAGGTTTTAATGAAAAATTCAAATTTCAAAACCAGCCAGCTGTCAAATCTTCTCTTTGCAGATTCGCTCTCCAGGTCGGTGTTGATGATTTTCTCTGAGCAAACACCTTCTCCAGACAGGTACCTCTCAGACAGGTCTGTCCAGCAATCTACATCTGTTGGTCTTGTGGCAGTTCTCCTCCCAACTGTTTACTTTTCCCTGGTTTTATACCCCCAAAGCACTGGATTGTGTCAGTGGCTTTTAAGCTTGTCAATATACACAATTCAAACTTGATTGGAATTTGGTATTTTTGGGGTATAATTTAAACTGATTGGTCTAATTCAAATTTGTTTTTGTCTCCAGGCAACCAGCTACCCAACTTTCGACCAATGTTTACATTGTTACCTTATTGAGAACACTTGGTGCTGTCAGGTAATTGTGCTAGCGTTTAACTCTCTTAAAGGTCCTATATACCCACATTTTCATAACAATATGAACTTGAGGTTGCGACATAATCAGCAAAGTCATGTTAACAGGATGGAGATTAAAAGAGAAGGTAGTGTCCAAACTCTACCACATTTTGATGAGAAAGATAATGAAGTCTTCTTTATTTCATTTGAAAATTGGCTAGGCAATTGAAGTCATCCAAGGATTGATGGGTAATGCTAGTTCAGACTAAACCGGTAGGCAAAGCTAGTGAGGTATTTGCCACACTCTCAGATGAGGGGTCAAGAGATTATGAAGAGGTTAAACAGCACAGGCTTTTTAAAGTGCTTATGAATTGGTACCAGAAGCATATAGACAGCAGTTTAGAAACATAAAGGAGAAAACAGGTCAGATTTATGTTGAGGCTAAAAGACTTAAACATAGTCATTTTAATTGATGGGTACAGGCTTTAAAAATAGATAAAACCTTTGAGGCTCTCTGAGAGATTATTCCGCTGGAGGAGTTTAAAAACTCACTTCCAGAGATAGGAAGAATTCACATGGAGGCAGGGACTCAGACTAAAGTACAAAAACATTTTTATTGGCCTGGAAGACACAAGGAAGTGGTTAACCTTTGCCATACGTGTCATGCATGCCAAATGGTAGGTCAGCCACAGGCAGTAAAGAAACCAGCACCTTTGTTGCCAATTCCTGCATTTGAAGAAGCTTTCATGTGGGTTATAATTGATTGTGTAGGTCCACTCTGAGAACCAAAAGTGGGAACCAGTACTTGTTAATCATAACAGATATGTCTACCATATCAAGGCAAAAAAAGGTGGTAGAGAAGTTAGTAACTTCCTTTACACAGTGTGGGCTATCCAGAAAGATTCAGTCAGAGCAATAGTTCAATTTTACTGTTAGGCTACTTAAGAGGGTTATGGATAGCTTAGGTATACAGTACTTTAAATCCAGTGCGTATCATCCTGAATCCCAGGGAGCTTTAGAAAGGTGGCATCATACCTTGAAGACCATGTGGAGAGCATACTGTCAGGACTTCACGAATGATCAGGATAAAAGTATCCTATTTGTACTGTTTTCCATTAGAGATGCCCCAAATGATTCTATTCAGTTCACAAGTTAATATTTGGGCATGAAGTGAGAGGCCCTTTGAAATTAATTAAAGAAAAAATTGACAAGACCAAATTCGGAGAAGTCGCACTTAGATTACATATTGGAGGTGAGGGAGAAATTAAATCGAGTAGGTGAATTAGCTAAACAGCACTGAAGAGGGCAAAGTATAGAATGAAGCAGGTGGAAGATAAAAGCTCTGAGAGCCAGCCATTTTCCCAAGGGGATTCTGTGTTATCAGTGATAGGAGACCTAGTCAAAGCCAGATTTAGTGGTCCCTATCAAATTGAGAAAAAAATTGAGTCAGGTGAACTATCTAGAAAAAATGCCAGATCGAAAAAAAGGTATCAGGTATGTCATGTGAACATGTTGAAACATATTATACCAGAGAGAAAGAATTAGAGAAACAGGTGTTAGTTGCCCTGCAAAGTGAGCAAACAAATCCAGATGATGTGGATTTTGATGTGCCTCAAAATGGGTTAAAAAATGAAGAAGTCCTTGAGGAGTTGGATAGGTTAGTAAGCTATCTATCCCAGGAGCATAGAATGCAGTTGAAAGATTTGTTACTACTGTACAAGGATCTATGTAAGAACCGGATGGGGAGCGCTAATGCTATTGTACATGAAGCAGACGTAGGGAATACTAGTCTGATAAAACAACACCCCTATCGGCTTAATCCTTTCAAAACCAGGCAGATGTCAAATCTTATATCTTCCTCGGTCTTCTTTTCTTCTTCTTAGGGATTTCTGTTTCACAGGTTATTGATTGTTAAAGGTACCTTTAAGAGAGCTATTCTCCAGGTAGTCTGCAGATGCTGGTGGCTTGGCAGTTCTCCTCGCAAATGTTCAATTTTCCCCAGTTTTTCACCCCCAAAGCATTGGATTGTGTCATTGGCTTTTAAGATTGTCAATCCACTAAATTCAAATTTGGAGTTTGGTATTTTCTGGGGTATCATTTAAACTGATTGGTCTAATTCCAATTTGTTTTGTTGTCTCTGGGTAATGAGATAATCGAGTTGTTTGACCAAATGTTATATTATATCTTGTTCAGAACACTTGGTGCTGTGTCAGGTAGTTCTGCTAGCTTTTAACTCTCTTAAAGAAGCAGTACATCCACATCTTCAAAACAATGTGATGATTCCAGTTGAATTTCTGATCAATGGTAACCCAAGGATGTTGATTGTGGGGTGTTAGTGATGGTAAAACCATTGATTGTCACGCAGTGGTAGTTACATTGTCTGTTATTGGTGATGGTCATAGTCTGGCGTTTATGTGCTGTGAACTTTATTTGCGACTTGTCAGCCCAAGCCTGGAAGTTGCCCAGATCTTATTGCAATTGAAATTGACTGCTTCAGTATCTGAGGAATTGCAAATGGTACTGAACGTCATGCAATCATCGGCAAACATCCCTAGTTCTGGCCTTATGATGGAGGAAAAGTCATTACTGAAGCAGCTGAAGATTGTTGAGCTTGGGACACTATATCAGGAATGAAGGTCTTATGCCTGAAATGCCGAATTTCCTGCTTCTTGGATGCTGCCTGACCTGCTGTGCTTTTCCAGCACCACAGTTTTTGACTCTGCCTTCTCCAGCAACTGCAGTCTTCACTTTCTCCTAGGACACTACCCTGAGGAGCTCCTGCAGAGATGTCTTTGTGCTGAGATGACTGACCTCCAACAACCACAACCATCTTCCTATATGTCAGGTATCAATCCAACCAGTGGAGAATTGTCTCCTGATACCCATTGATTTCAGTTTTGCAAGGGCTACTTGATGCCATACCATGAATCAATTCTTTCACTGAAGATTTTAAAATGAAAGTAATACAAGTAATATATTTATATACTTATCAGAATGATTGTGTGGATTGTATTCCAATTAATACTGCTGAATGTCAACAGTGCTAACTACACCCTCGACAAATTAATGTTCATTACAGGATAATTTTATCAAAATGTTGACTCTGATTGTTAGAGACAGACTAATATTATCACACTCTGAGCAAGGCAGCCTGAAGTGGAAAAGAACAATTTGAATATATTTTATGAAGTACAGGTAGACATCCAAAATCCCAAAATCCGAAAAGCTCCATAGTCCAAAGGTTTTTTTTGTGAATTTCTTTCTCATTAACAAGGTTGTTTGGCATGCAAACAGTTCACCCAAATCAATACCCACCCAATGCGTGTCACTCAGATGAAATGTGGAGGGCGTGGACCAACATTGGCAGGCCTCTATTCTGGGGTAAAAACAATGACTGCAGATGCTGGAAACCAGATTCTGGATTAGTGGTGCTGGAAGAGCACAGCAGTTCAGGCAGCATCCAAGGAGAAGCAAAATCGACGTTTCGGGCAAAAGCCCTTATTCTGTCTCAAGGCCCATTTTGCTCCAGTAAGATTTTTAAAACTTTCACTATCAAACTATCACTTATTCTGAAATTTGAAAAGTTCTGAATTCCGAAAACCAGCTGCTCCCAAGCATTTCGATTTGTACACCTGTATAAATAGGCTGAGCTAGTTGAGGCATCCCATTTATTTGAGGGTGAGCAGGGCAGAGATGAAGAGATAACAGTGTTACACAGTATTGTAGATATGAGGAAAGAAGACTGGGGGCAAATCTTACCAGGCCCTGAGCTGTATGATCTATGGTCAGATGAATGATAGAATCAGGCGTAATGTTCAGCAATATCAATCTCAATGCTGATATCATCTCATTGCCGCTTGTTAGCTTTTTCAAGGGGGTGAAATTCTCGCTGGGCAACAGTGATTTTGTAGTTGACGCTCATCATTGTTTGGTAAATGCCTTGTTAACAGCCCAACTCATCATTGGTTGCCATCCTATCAAACTCGCCTTAGAACCTAGTCATTGGGAAAACCCAACATGGAAATGAGAGCAGGTTTTTGCTGAATTGAACTTGTCATTTACTCCAAAGGACCTCCATTCAGCTCCTGGACAAACTGCAGAGCAAAGCACAATTTATCACATATATCATTCCATTACAGATAGTAGCATTCCAACTCCCCATTGCCATCATCCTGACATTCTCCAATGCATTGACACTGTGAGTTACAAGAGTTGCCTGGTCGAGCAAGGATACAATGGCAGTGTACAGCTGCATTGGGTACAGTGCCACACAGGGAAAGGAACCCATTAAACAGCATGGACTAGGCTAAGCCTGACCGTGCTGTCCCTTTTCTCTCTCTCTCTGTGCCTACAGCGCATATCCTTCACCTAGCATTGACAGTTGGTGCAGTCACACAACCAGACAAGTGAGCATCCCATACAGACCTCAGTTAAGGGCATGTACGTCTTGCCTTATGCCAATGTGGCATGTCAGTCTAGTCCCTGTGTTCATGCCAAATACACAGCATCTGCAGCAAGCAGTGTGACGTTTCTGAGAGTGTGAGGGGAGAGAGGTCCATAAGGGCACTTGTCAGTTAGGGAGGGCCAGCACAACTACACAGGGCATACCATAGCAGTCCCTGGCTTCGAACACAGTCAGGAGTCTGGATGGTGTGGTGTTGCACAAGAGCCTGTGTCTCTGTGCTCTAGGGAGTGGGTCACATCCTCGTCTCCATAGGGTTCAGTGCTATGGATGTTCACTGGCCAGGTGTCTACACAGGTGAGGGCTAGCACTGGCTGATCAAGTCACTTGAATAAATATGCCATTCACAAGGATTAAAGGGGAAGGGTAGCGGGGAGGGGAAAGGGAGTTAGCGAAGTGGAGAGGACAGATTGTATGTATATGGCCTAGTGATGACCTGGGGAGAGTCTGACGTCAGGTAATGCTGAGGCACCATGGTAATTCTGAGGCTGAAAGTCACTGACACAGGACCCCTGACTGTTGTTTCAATAGGAAAATATATGGAAAGTGTGCAGCTTTGAGGAGAATGGCTGGGAAGAAACTTGCAATGGGCAAGGTAAGTGAGCTGACTTGTGAGGCAGAGCCTCCAAACAGTCACTGGGCATTCACATGGGAACAAGATTGCACTGCAACATATGTTATCTTGGTAAGAGAGGCATGCAGGGTGCCTACTCCCTGGGGACCTCCCTCAGACGGACCCTCCCATGTTCACAGCCAACTGAACAGTAAGCAGTGATCAGGGAAGTGGGACTCAATGGTGTCAGAGTGAGCCAATGCTGTGCACATGCACTGCTACCCCAATGCTCACATGAGGGGTTTGGCACTTGTTGTACACCCCAATCTTCACTGCACCTTGCTAATGACCAAGGAATGATGCCACTGGGCACTGCAAAGTGTCTCCAGGCAAAACAGATACAGGGACAACCACGTGATTGGTGAATTGTAAGGTGTTAGGGAACATAATGACTATCACACTAAACAAGCTTTCAACATAAACACAGAGGAGCAGCCGCTGCTGGCCATGTGCGGGGAGTACTGGCTGTCTTTGGGGAAAAAACTGGAACTGTGTAGCCACAAGTCAATTCACTTCATGTGTCATTGCTCAGACACTGCAGCAGTGCAGGAAACAACACCAACAGTTCATCATCAGCACAGGACCGAAGGTAGAGCGAGAGTGTGCCAGGGAGCCGGGAGCCTAGTCCTTGTCCATTACATTGTGTGCTAGGTGGGCAATTCATGTAGCCCAGTCAGCAAGGCCCATGTCCTATGAGTGAATAAAAAAAACAAACATTTTACCTGAGTTTTCCAGCTATTGGCCACAAGTGCCATTGGTAGACTTTTCTCTTCCTCGCCATGCTGTGACATACTAAGCTCCAAAGATGGGGTGGATGGAGCCTCCTCAACTGTAAAGCCCCTTGCCTCTGGAGGTTTGGTTGGGCAACCCCAGAGGCTGGGCAAGTCAACAGCTTCATACCAGAGGCAGGTTGACCCTTCTCAGCTGGAATTTCCAATGGTCAGGGGGCGCGGTGGGGTCAGGCGGGGTAGAGGAGTCCATTCGGACTGGGAATGCCTCCCTCCACAGTCTTCTGAGGGGAGACTTGAGGGTAACTCCTCCTGCTGGCAGGACCCTGTCTCCTTGCCAGGGGAGACTAGGCTCCCAGCTCCCTGGCACACTCTCACTCTACCTTCGGTCCTGTGATGATGATGAACTGTTTGTGTTATTCCCTGCACTGCTGCATTGTCTGAGGAATGATGTAGGAAGTGAATCAACTAGTGGCTACACTGCTCCAGTTTTTTTCCTGAAGAGACCGGTACTTCCTGCCCAAAGCCAGCAGTGGCTCCTCCTCCCTGTTCATCTGGGCCAAGTGCTTCATCGCCAACACCACAGGATCATCTCCAGCCAGAGCTCAATGGGTAGCTGATCTCTGCCAGTCCTCCAACTGCCAGTGGCCTGTAAGCTTTTGCCCTTACCCACCAGTGGAGCTCTCAGTGTCTGGACTCACTAAGCGCCCTCATCCATGTGGTTCCAAGAGCCAGACTTGACAATGACCCCTGCAATACATCTACATGATTATCTGAAGAGGTGAAAGAATTCTCTTTTTTGCCAATTCAAAAATATACTTTATTCATAAAAATCTCTTTCGTTTCCTCTTATCCTTCTCTCGGGCCAACATGTATCACATGTTGTTGTATCAAATTCAGCTTTCCCGTGTCCCAAGTAATACATGTGTCTTCAACCTTTTTCGTTATTTCGTCCTTCATTCTGTTGATGAAGCTGTTCGTCAGGTGTGCCTCATACAGCGTGATTTCTGCCGTCGTTATGTCCTCGGGTGGTATCAGTCCACTATAGGCGTTATGGACTTCAGTGAGGTGCGTAAGATACTGGAACATTGTCTCACTTTCTTGTTGTTTACACATTGCAATTTTGGTCATGTCCATTCGGACTAGGAATGCCTCCCTATAGACGGTTTCCAGTGCTGCAACAAACTCATTAAAGTCTCTGTTCTGCTCTGCTTGCAGGTGGGCTGCTCTTGTATGGACATTTGCAGCTGGCCAGTTATGCCAGATTTTGGTGATATCAGCACCCAGTTTTCGTCCCAGGAGACATCTCATCTCTTGTGATGTGAGATGTAACTTGGTACAGAACTTAGTTGCTTCTTCAGCGAACTTATTACCTCCAACCTCGTGTTGGTCAGGCAACTGCCCATAGGCACTTCCCAAATCCTTCATGGTCCATGGCTGGTGGAGCAACATCGGGTACCCTTCTGGACCTGCAAATTCAACCATTTGTGCTTGCAGAACCACCTGGTTAGATGATCGTATACCAGTACTCTCGCATCTGACTTATCGTCTGTCATGGGGTGATCATGAACAGGCCCTGGATGCCTTTCCATCTTGGAGTGGTCATCCTTCTTTTGGGCTTCTTGCTTCGATCTGTTCTTGGTATAGTGTGCTACCGGTGATTCAGCAGACCCTGAGGCGGCAGACGATGACTTGGAATCTTTGCCAGGTGGATCTCGTAGGGGAGCTGTTGGTCTCAGACGGCAGTCATCAAGGTCAGGATCTGGAACAGACTTAAGACACTGTACAGCTTCATTAGGTTGGTTTCCGCATGCGTCTGCATGAGCGCTAGTGTTTGTACGCGTATTTGAGCTACCTTTTACTTGAGATTTCCTTTCCCTGATATCAGCCTCAGCCTTCCACATGTTATAAGCACTCCAATTCACAGGTTCTATTTTTCCCTTCCGTCTCTTCTTCTCTCTCTCCTCCAACCGTGACCTCAATATTTCCAACTGCCTTTTACTAAAACTTCCTCCCTCCGGAAAACCACATTCCTTGATCCACAATTCTAACTGCTTTACAGACTCTGGGCCGTAATTATTTAATACGTATTGTACTTTTGGTTGACCATTCCAAGTCCTCCATGGACCCTCTTTTTGTTGCTCTTGCTGGAGCCCATTTTCAGTGTTACTGGAAAAGTATTCAGCTCTCTCTCTCTCTCTCTCTCTCTCTCTCTCTCTCTCGCGGTACCGTTTACCTCTTTTTTGCCAATATGACTTGCTTTTACCTCCAGAGGTCCCCTCTCATTGGGCCTGTCCACCTCAATGCCTTGGTTTTTGTAAACCAAGAAACCACGTACCCGGTACATCTTTGGCGAGTCCAACTCAGCCAGTGGTGGTTCTAAGTCTAAAACCACCCTTAAACTTGCTGTCTCTTAAACACTCCAGAGATGGCAATCCTTTGCCTTGAGTTTTACTCAAATACTGCGTGAGAGTTCACTGGACTCTCTTCCTGATTTATTTATTTTCTTCGAATGAGTCTCTATGTAGGATTACTTAAGCCATGACTCTTATCCCAACCCAATTCAATTCAGTACCCTGGCGCTGAGGCGACCCACAGATTCCCAGCCCTCTCACGCAAAGGGGCTAATTCAGTGCTCGAGATGAAGTGAAAGTCCTTCAAGGCGCTGGTTCCTATGCCTCTGGGAGTCTTCAGAATCTTCCCCAGTCACGGGATCCCGGATGAGCCCCCAAGTTTACTGTCGTGGAAATTAAACTGATTCGACTCAAATGCTTGCAAGAGCAAAGAAAAGGTTTATTTTAACCTCTGCAGGGGACCCAATATATTGGCAAGATGCCTCATGTAAGGGATGCCTGATAGCTTTCCCATATTCCCTTTATACTTTACTATACTTTATACTTTAATTCGCTTCTCCTTATCAACACCTCAAGCCCAGGAGCCTGGAACATTTGAGTTCCTTTCCATATATGGAGTTGTTTTTCTCATTCCTTGACTGTTGATATGGTAGTTTACTGGCCTGGTATGTCTGCAGTTAGGCAGGTTTAACTTTACATTTTTTCTGTCTGCCTGCAATATTTTGCAATGTCAGGCCCTTACTTCTTTGTTTCCCTATGCTTTTATAGATTTCACAATAAACGTTAATTTTCCATTAAAATACATAGTTACAAACACAATTCAGTTCTGTACAGTAGTAAATCAAGGAAGCAAACAAGCATTGGAGTTTGACTCTATTCAGCGTTAGAGACTGGCACATTCCAAGGTCCAGGACTACGTGCTGATGGACACACTAAAGCTTGGGGCAGCTGCTGCCAAGATGCAGTGGGGAAAGACCCCTGTTTGAAGTCTTCTTGCTAAAGTTAAATGAGGGTCTGTTGAGTTATTGGATCCTCTTGATGCCTCAAATGCATGTAGCGATAGTCTTGCACAAGTAAGAGATGCTTTTGGCATGTTTGAAGATCAAGGAACCCTCCTCTGTGGGAGACAGCCTATTCCTTAGGGAATGGGTCTACCTCTAAGCCATAAGAGGCAGTTGCAGCCATTGGTTAGATATGGTGTTTATGCCGGGCTAATGTTGGGGCTGGGTGATGCTGCTGACCTTGGATGTGGAAATTGCAGGCTTACCCATCCCAAGGTGTCCCACTAGAGGTGTGTTCAAATTGTTACAGAAACTTATCTCATTCACACAGACCTAAATTGCAAATTGTTTGCCCTCACGGTATTGTTTTGACAGATGATCTAGTATAATTTGGCTTATTGCAAATCACTCTAAGACTTTATGCCAATTCCTTTATTGTTGCCATGGAGATTCTCCTGAGTTCATTGGTAAAGGACAGGTGCTGCATTGATTTACAATCCAGTGATTGACATAAGCTTGATTCTGAAATTAGATAGCACGATGATATGGTAATGGATTCAAATGAAATCAGTTGTTGCAATCAACAACTAGGAAATCAGAAGTGTAGTGATTTTAAGGATCTCTTAAAATTGACCTTGTATCCTAGACAAAAAGGATGACAGCCAAGCTTTGGACCTTGACAGAGCTTTTGCTAAAATAGACTCAAGATACCTCATTTGCTGGAAATGTGAGGTCAAATACATGGTGTGGGCAGGATAATGAGTAGGTAACATATACAGACAAAGAAAATCATAGAAAAGTGCATCAGCATTTCAGTGAAAAGAAATAAGTATTACTTATAAAAATAGCAAAATAGAAGTTTTAGAAGAGACTGACAGCTGAAGAAAATTCAATAAAACAGAATAAAACCTTAAGGGGGAAAACAATGATAGAGATGAAAAGACAAGAGTTCTGTTTTTTACAAATGGCACAATGGAACAATGGCAAAAGATGGGTAGTAGTTAAGCATAAAGGACTGATTTACATTGCTGGAGTAAACTGAACATCAATGGACAGATTACTAGTGGGAGGTGCAAATACATTTTGCAATTGTATTTTGTTCAAAGTTGATTCTAAAGCAGAACAAGTGAGCTGGTTGGTCCCTCTGACTGAGGACATTGGGTTATCAGGGAGCAGTGGGCAATGCATTAGTTGTCTGTAAGCCTGTTGCTTTTTAAAGTCAGTCCCTCTTGTAAAATAGAGTCAAAATGTGTGGTGCTGGAAAAGCACATCCAGCTGGGCAGCATCTGAACAGCAGGAGAGTTGACGTTTCGAGCATAAGCTCTTCATCAGGAATTTCTTATCAGGAAGAGCTTGAAACATCAACTCTCCTGCTCTTCGGATGCTGCCTAACCAGCTGTGCTTTTCCAGCACCACACTTTTTGACTCTGATCTCCAGCATCTGCAGTCCTCTAGAATTGTGGCTTTTGAGTTCTGTTGCTTTTTCCCAACAAAAGTAATCACTTTGCACTTGTCAGCATTAATCTTCATCTGTCCTTCATCAGTCCATTTTACCAATCTGTTCATGTACTTGCGAAGCTTTTCACTATCTTCCTCACATTTCATGGTACTCACAAAGTTGTGTCATCCTCAAGTTTGGAAATTGTTCCTTGAATACCTGTGAATGAAAAAAAATGAGGAAGTAATGATAAACCCTCTGTCAAACACTGATTTTGCTTCAGTTGGAGAATAATCTCATTTCAGGACACTGCACTTTAGGAAACTTGCATTACAGAAGGTGCAGAAAACATGCATGAGATTGATTCTCGGAATAAGGAAGTTGATTTATGTGGATACCTTAGAGAAACTGGGACTAAGTCACAGAGTCATACAGCGAGGAAATAGACCTTTTGGTCCAACTTGTCCATGCTGAACAGACTTCCCAATCTGACCTAGTTCCATTTGCCAGTACTTGGCCCATATCCCTCTAAACCCTTCCTAAACAAATGCCCATCCAGATGCCTTTTAAATGTTGTAACTGTACCAGCCTCCACCACTTCCTCTGGCAGCTCATCCCATACACACACCACCCTCTGTTTGAACACTTGGCTCAATGATTAGCACTGCTGCCTCACAGCACCAGGGACCCAGGTTCAATTCCCCCTCAGGTGACTGTCTGTGTGGAGTTTGCACATTCTCCCTGTGTCTGCATGGGTTTCCTTTGGATGCTCCGGTTTCCTCCTGCAGTCCAAAGATTAGGTGAATTGGTCATGCTAAATTGCCCATAGTGTTAGATGCATTAGTCTGGGTAAATATAGGGTAGGGGAATGCGCCTGGGTTACTCTTTAGAGGGTTGGTGTGGAGTTGTTGGGCCAAATAGCCTGTTTCCCTACTGTAGGGAATCTAATCTAAAAATCTTTCCAATTCACCTTAAACCTATGCCTTCCAGTTTTGAACTCCCCTACCCTTGGCTATTCACCTTATCAATACCCCTCATGATTTTGTAAACTTCTATAAGGTTACACTTCAGCTTCCAATGCTCCAAGGAAAAAAGCCCCAGCCTATTCAGCCTCTCCCTATAAATAAAACCCTTCAGTCTCAGCAACATCCCTGTAAATTCTTTCTATACCCTCTCATGTTTAACAACATCCATCCAACAGAATTATATGCAGAATTCCAAAAGTGATTTCTTCTCCAATTGTGCCAGAGCTTCTCTTGCCCATCTCTTCTTAGAATGCCCTACAGTACCAATAAAGGCCATTTGGCCCATCGAGTCTGCACTGATACTCCAACAGCATCCCAGTCAGACCCACCCTATCCCTGTAACCTTGCATTTACCATGGCCAATCCACCTAACCTCCACATGTTTGGACAGTGGGAGGAAACCGGAGCACCCAAAGGAAATGCACAGACATGGAGAGAACATGCAAACTGCACACAGACAGTCACCCAAAGCTGGAATCGAACCCCGGTCCCTGGCACTGTGAGGCAGCAGCAGTGCTAACCACTGAGCCACCGTGCTGCCCTTCTGGCTCAGTCCTAGTTTCTTCCCTGGTAGCATTGTATTCCAGTTTCACCTCATTGCATTGGAGAGGCACAGGAGAGGTGTGGGGTGGGGGAGTTTTCAACAACTCTCCTGTAGCAGCTGGAATCGCTCACACTGTTCTGGGAATATTCAGCTGTACTTGGCATCATCCCTCGGATAATCGTCACACCGGCTGCTGTTTGCAGATATCTGTCTGATGTTATTTATGTCCTGGGGATTGCATTTATGTTCAACTCGACAACAAGGGACCCCCTGTGTTAACCACTGTCAAAGTTTGTGCTGAGTCTTTCTGCAGACCCTAGGCAGAGGTTGTGTGTAATGGTTGGGGCTGGGCTGAGGTCTGCAGAGTGCTGGCTTGCTTTGATTGCTATCCACTATGTACTGTCTGAATTGCAGCCATGTAGCGGAGAGCTTGGACCTTTATCTCTCCTTGGGAGGCTGGGAGAAGTGCTGCTCCATGACCTGAGATTTGGGTGTCAGATTGATGGCTGATTTGTAATGCAGAGTGAGAGAAGTGGAAATTCAGAGAAGGTGAAGTGGAGTTGTTGAAAGTCGTGAAGGGTTTGGACCGAGTGGATAGGGAGGAACTGAACTCATTGGCAGAGGGATCCCAACCAGTGGACACTGACTTAAGGTGAATGGCTGAAGAAGAAATGGTGACGTGAGGAAAAGTTTCAATACAGTGAATGACTAGATTCTGGAATGACCTGCCTCAGGCTCGATCCAAACATAATTATTTGATTGGAAAAAAATTTCCATTCTAACTTATTAGACTGAGATTTTTCAAAATAAAGCATCGAGGTAAGTGGTTTTGTTTGCTACTAGTGCTCTTATGTCTCAAGTGATTGCATGGTTATAGGACTTTTTGTCTTTTATTATGCTTCCATCCTGTCTTTCATCTGTTAGTATCAGTGGTTAAAGTTAATTTTTAGATTGGTGTGTACATTATGCTAACCTAGAAGGAGACAGAAAAATAAAAGTTGAGCAGTGTGATGGCTTTAACTGTCACTAGCAATGTCAGTTTATGTGATAGCTGACTGCAGATGCCCATACAATAGATGGCACAATTCTGTATTGTTGCTGCGCTGATTCAAACATTGTGGCAATAATTCTCCCTGATCACTGCAGACTGGCTGTGCCAGGGGCTACATTTTGAGGCAGAGGTGCATTGACATTCGTGTAACAGCCTTGACTACTTAAGTGGTCTTCCTGGCATGCCTTCTTACCTTCCTTTTGCCCTCAAGCATCTTATGGCCCAGGAGACTTTGAAAGCAAACCCAATATTTAATGGAACTTCCAAATTGAGATAAAAGCTGACATAGCTTTAGGAGCATTCCATGTTCGTGAAAGCTGCTTGTCTTAAACATCCACTTGAATAAGTGAACTTGTAAAGTTAGTGACCAAATTAATGTAAAACAAAAGGTATTACTTAAGTTAAAAGGAATTGCTTTAAATAAAATGCACTATATTATCGGAGGAGCTGAATAGCTCTTTTGGGAACTGGTACTGACATGATGATCAAATGGCCTCCTTCTGTACTGTAAATGCTATGATTCTATCATTTTATTCAGTGAACAAGTGAAACAAAACAGAATAGAGTGTGAGATTTTTAGGGACTGAATTTATCATTGGAAAATGCGACCATTGAAACTTATGGGTTGCAGTGTATTCTGATGGAAGTGGACACCCCAGTCAGACTAACTGAGCTTGGGGAACACCACTTGGGTGAAGGCAATTGCACAGACTCACTCAAAACAAAACCTGAACAGAGGGACTGTAGGTCAGCCCACAGCAAAACCCCAAAGCAAAGCCAAATGGTTAAAATTTTCTTTGGGCTGGGCCGGCAAGCCATTGTAGTTGCTGCCGGTATGTGGAGTCAAGATGGCAAAACAGTCCTACTAGGCCCAAATTGAGGAAGACAACTCATTGGCTAGTGTCCAGGACAGTGCACACTCTGGAAAGTTCATCCACATCTGGTTTGGAACAGTTAAGTTGCTTAGCAACATCCAACTCAGAACCAATCAAAATAAACATCTGTTTAAATGGTCAACTGGAGGTCAATACTCACACAGCCATTCAAGTAATCACAGAAGCAGTCTAACAAAATTGCTCTGCACTCCAATCCTTAGGTTTGCGCAGGACCTCGGCCAGACTATACTGGGGAACCTTTACAGACTAAGGGTACAATTTTGGTTCTGGTCTGTAATGAAAAGCAACTGGCTCAACTCCCATTGATTGTAGTGAAAAGCTCGGGCTTACTGGGGAGAAATTGGGTGAGAAAGATGGGCTCAACATTTGAAAATGGCTGCCTAAATGAAGTCCTTATTAAATGCCCAAAAGATTTTCTGGATGGTCTGGGGGCTATCGAAGGAGCCAAGGTCACCTTGCATGTTGACCAGGAAACAATTCCATGATTCTGCACGGCCTGCGCAGTACCATTTGTCTAATGGGCAAAAGTAGAGGCGCAATCTGAAGGCTGGAAAGTGAAAGAATCATCAAACCAGTCCAGTTTCCAGAATGGGCAGCACCAGTCATACTGATCGTGAAGTCCAATGGTTCGGTTAACCTTTTGTGGGGATTTTAAACAAACAGTAAATTACTATTCACAGCTGGATAAATACCCAATCCCTCACATATAGGATTTATACACAAATCCGGCAGGGGGCGCTGTCCTTCACGAAGCTGGACATGAGACACACAGACCTGCATTTGCAATTGTAGTTCGATGAGGATTCTCAGAAGAATGCTGCAAATAATACCCATAAGATTTTGTACCAATATACAAGACTGCCATTTGGGGTATCATCAGCCTGTGTAATATTTCAGCAGATGGAGAAGGTTTTACAAGGTCCACCCCAAGTTGTAATTTATCTAGAAAATATGCTAATAATAAGCAAGACCAATAAGGAGCACTTAGAGAACTCGGACATGTCCTTAGATGTTTGTACCAGGAGGGCATATGCCTTAGATGGGAAGAATGTGTATTCCAGGCACCCAGAGTGACCTATATGGGTTAGAAAGTTGACAAGATCGGGTTACACCCACTGGAAGACAAAGTGAGAAAGATCAAAGGTGCTGCCGCTCCCACATCTGTACTGGAACTTAAGGTGCTACTTGGGCTGGTGAATTATTAAAGAAAGTTCATGTATTACCTGGTCTCTATTTGGGTACCTTTGCATCAATTCTTAAAAAAGGGTCAGCAATGGAAATGGCCACGTAGCCAAGCCATAGCTTTCAATGACCTGAATAAACAGCTATCATTTACACTATGATCCCAAGCAATCCTGATAATGACATGCTATGCCTTCCCATATGGCATTGGGGTAGTATTAGCTCATTGGTGGCCCAATGGAGAGGAGCACCCAATAGCTTCTGCATCCAAGACTTTGACAAATGCAGAGCGCAAATGTGCCCAGATAAAGAAGGAAGATTTAGCAGTCATAATTGGAGTCAGGGTGTTCCACCAATACCTTGTAATAATAACAGACCACAAGCCCCTGTGTGGATGCACTGAACTGTCTCCCAATGGCAGGTACACCAATGGTGATACCACCACTGGAAACCTCTGTAATGGTTTGAAATTTTTTGGACACACTTCCCGTCACAGTCGACAATATCAGACCGTGAATGCAGAAAGGTCTGGTCCTGGCAAAATTGAAACAGCTGGTGGTGATGGAGGAAACCAAAGGACTGTCACAACCAGAAATGAAACCATTTTGGACACAGAGAGACCAGATCACAGTAGAGGATGGCATATTATTATGGGGAACGAGAATGATTATCCTGAGCAAAGATCACCACCAGATAATGACTGAACTCCTGCAAGGTCATCCAGGGGTTTCCAAATTGAAGATGTTGGCAAGATGTTATGTCTGGTGGCCAGGATTGGATGTAGACATAGCTGCACTGGTGGAGCTGTGCCAACAAGACAACAATTATCCCCAGCAACCCCCCTACATTCATTGGAATGGCCAGGTAAACCCTGGACTCAGTTACATGTTGACTATGCAGATCCTTTTACAGGCTCAATATTTTTGGACAATGCAGATTCCCAATCAGAATAGCTAGACATGCATAGACTTCAAACACAGTAGGATGATCGAAAAACTGCATGCATTTATTGCAAGACAAGGATTCCCAGAACTGTTAGTCACAGATAACGGGTCATTGTTTACAAACAAGAAATTTGAGTATTTCCTAAGGTCGAATGGCATTCGACATATAAGGACAGCTCTATACCATCCATCACCCAGTGGTCTGGCAGAAAGATCAGTCCAAACTTTGAAGGTAGGATTAAAGAAACTGCCCACAGCTTCACTAAATACCAAACTGTCCCAATTCCTATTTGATTATAGGACCACCCCTCATGCAACTACAGAGATAGCTCCAGCAGAGTTGTTAATGAGGAGACGACACCAGGTTAAATCGGTCTTCCCGAACCTGAGGTTGAAGATGAAATGGTATCAGGAACGTCAATGCTGGACGCAAGACTCAGGCAGGTGGACCTCGTGAATCTGAGTTTCCTGATTGGGGCTGTTAATTTGGCCCAATAGGGAGCCCTGGCTGACAGATATAAACAGGAGTGTCAGACATCCTGTTCACTCTGACAGCTGGCTCTGAGGGAGCTGGATTAGTGTCAAAGATTCTCTGCATGTAAATAGAGGGCAACTTGGTGATAGGAGACTAGCCTCTGTGAAGTTATTTCAGCTTGATCATCCAATTTTCAGAAAAAGTTGATTTAAACAAAGTATGTAAATTTAAAATAGAATAGTCATATTATAGCTAACTTTGATATTCAATAATATGATATTGATTCCTATAATGTCATTTGGAATTGATTTAAATCATAAATGTTCAAAAACAATTGCAATGGAGTTGTAATTTCATAATGATAACCTCACAAATTCATATCTAGGTAACAAAGTCCTGTCATTTTCAACTGAATGCTGACATTAGTCACCTTAAACAAGAGGTTGTTTCTGCTCGAATATATCTGTAGTATATTTTACCATGGTTTCAAAACTGTGGTGTGAGAGGGGACATTTCGTTGCAGGATCCAGGCAATAGCTGTTAAAGCTGACTATGTTCCATTAATGCTCTGAAATTTCTTTCAGTTGATGTTTTAAGATGACAATAAGTTCAACTGGGTAGGCTTATCTTGCCATGGGTTGTAAAGATAGTAGAGCCATTAATATACTTAATGAGTGAGAAATGAGCTTTTAATGGCAATGTTTCCATTAACTATTTCAAACACATCTGTTGCTCAAGCTTAAAAAATGGTGTAGGCTATGAATTGGCATGTCACGTGTTCAGAGCAAGGATGCACTGACGTCATAACAGAATTTCAACTCTGATTTGCAAGAATTAGCCATTATTATGCATTTTTGTGCTTTAATGTTAGCTATTCTCCAGCCTGCTTACCAGCATAATTGTTACTATATACCAGTGATACCCTTTTGCTTGTGCCAGAATGAAATTAACATCAGGAAAGATGAAAATCCACACCACAGAGGTTCTTAAAGCTTTGTGGTCAGTGGTAAGCACTATCACTTCACCATTTACTGTAAAATTCAAGTCCAGAATTTTTATGAGTTATGTAAATTATTTCTCCTTCTAAATTAATCCTTCAATTCATTTCAACATCAGATCTAAAAAGCCAATTTCTTTCTAAATTATTTTATAACACTATTAAGAGACTTATTCGTCTATCTATAATAAACTGAGAAAAAATACCTTTAAATCTCATCTTTTGTGAGATTCTGTAATCTTGTTTGTTCTGAGCTTAATTTTATACTGTAAAATATGTGCAGAGTCAATGAGATTTTAACATTTATAACACAGTTCTACAACAAAAGCAAATTAGCACATACAGCAACATTTTCTATTAATTTTTGATGCACCACATAAATCTTTGAATTATGGAGACAACTGGTGAAAAATACAACTGCATCTTCAAGTGTATATTGTTTGGTTTAGCTTGTACAATATAGCTCGCAAAACCTAAAAGACATGGAATGACTTTTTCACAGTTCATGTGCTATTAATCAGTAAATCAGTCTTTTTCTAGTGCAACAGAAGATAACACATTATGTTATTAAACTCTGTTGTAGGTTGGAGCTGATTAACTTTATAGATGCACTACCAAGTCAAACATTTAAGTTCTACTGGTATCACTTTAATATTGTCAAAAAGTGTGGCACTGGAGAAGCATAGTTAGTCAGGCAGCATCCAAGGAGCGAGACAGTCAACATTTTGAGCACAAGATTTTAAGAGCTGAGGAGATGTGCTTTTCCAGCACCACACTTTTTGACTCTTATCTTCAGCATCTGCAGTCGTCACTTTGTCCTTACTTTAATGTTGTGCCAACTCTGTATCTCTGAGGGTATAAACAGCGTCCTCTGTTATTTGAAAAATATCAAGCAAGGAAAAAGATTTTGCCTCTGTTGCTCATGATAATATACTGTGTACTGTACTATTGAGAAATACAGACTGGGAGAGTCGAAGACTTGATATTTTATCTGTAATAAGTAAACAAATAACTGCCAAATTTAGCTGTGGAAGTATGCTATTTTATCCTCTGCTTGCACTGGATAATTGTTAAATATTAGTCAGGATCCTGCTTCCTTATCGCTACCTCATACCAACCATTTCTGTCTGCTTGAAGACTCGGTGCTGGTGTCCCACATTTCACTAAAGCAGCTAGATATTTGGGTGAACACCTGCCCAACTTAGGCTGCTGCTGTTGTGCTGCTGTCAACGATGGAATTGGTTATGTGAGGCAGTTGTTGATTAGACTGAAACCAAAAGAGCGGGTCTGGACCTTCCCGTGGCTTGCCACTTCACCACCCAATCCTGCTCCCATGCCCACATGTCTGTCCTTGGCCTGCTGCAATGTTCCAGTGAAGCTCAACGCAGACTGGAGGAACAGCATCTCGTCTTCCGACCAGGCATGTTACAGCCTGCCGATCTCAACATTGAATTCAACAACTTCAGATGATTATCCCATCTCGACCCCTCTGTTTTCATTCTGCTCTGTAATTTTATTTCATTTATTTTATTTATTTTTTTAAAAATTTTTTCACTGTTCTGTACCTCTTATTTCTTGATTGTCTCTCTTTCTCTCGCTCCTTACTCTCTCATCACCCTTTTCCTCTCCTCTTGCCCCTTTGCTACCCTTCTCCTCTGTTTTCCATTTTGCCTCTGCTTCACCCATCCCCAACATCCTCCACATATTTTGTCACATAGCACTGGTTTCAGCCTTGATCATTCACAGCTCCTAATCCCTCCATAATCTCTCTATGCACTGTCATTATCACCTCTTTATTGCTACCTTTACTTCTGGAGCCATGACTCACCTTCTCTCAGCCGAGTATAAATACCTCCCTATTTCTCCCTTTCTCTAGCTTTGAGAAAGGGTCAGTTCGACTCGAAATGTCAGCTCTTTTCTCTCCTTACAGATGCTGCCAGACCTGCTGAGATTTTCCAGCATTTTCTCTTTTGGTTTCAGATTCCAGCATCCGCAGTAATTTGCTTTTATCCTGTTGATTAGACTGAATTCTCCTACTAAAGAAGGAGCAAAACTAGATCTTCATTTGGGCAATAGGGCAGCGCAGGTGCTTGAAGTAGAAGTGGGTGAACACTTTGGGTCTAGTGATCATAATTCGATTAGTTTCAAAATGGTTATGGAAAAGGATAAGCCTTCCATAAAAGTTAAACTTTTTAATTGGAGTAAGGCAAATTTTAATCGTATGAGACAAGAACATGCGAAAGTTAATTGGAGTAGACTGTTCACAGGTAAAAGGACATCTGACAAGTTGGAGGCATTCAAGAGTGTGATGATGAGAGTTCAGAAACATTTTGTTCCTGTTAGAGTGAAGGGTAAGGCTGGTAAGATTTAGGAACAATGGATGAATAAAGATATTGAGGTTCTAGACAAGAATAAAAGAGAATCTTATTTTAGACAGAGACAACTTGATACAATTGAATCTCTTAATCAATATAAAGAGTGTAGGGACATTCTTAAGAAAGAAATCAGGAAGGCTAAGAGAAGATATGAGTTAGTATTGGCAGATAAGGTGAAGGATAATCCAAAGAGATTTTACAAATACATTAAGAGCAAGAAAATAACTAGAGAGAGAGTAGGGCCTCTTAAAGATCAAGGAGGTCATCCTTGTGTTGAACTGCAGAAGATGGGAGAGAAACTAAATGAATATTTTGCATCATTTTTTTACTGTGAGGAAAGAACTGGAGTCTAGAGAAAGCAGTGAAATAATCTTTGATGTTTTTAAAACAGTTGACATTACAGAAAAGGATGTTTGGGAGGTCTTAGAGAATATAAAGGTGGATTAATCTCTGGGACCTGATCAAATGTATCTTAGAATGTTGTGGGGACGCTCTCTGGGCGGTCCGAAACCTGTTGATCTTCCAGCTGAAGGAGTTGACCCCGATCGAGTGTTGCAGACTGGCACATTCCAAGGTCCAAGACTACGTGTTGAGGGACGCGCTGAAGCTTGGGGCAGCTGCCGCCAAGGCGCGGTGGGGAAAGACCACCGTGTAAGATCGGCCTGCCGAAAGAAGAACAGGGGGCCCATACAGACGTTTATTTTGGGCTCTGCTGATGCCTCAGCCAAATATATGTATATATACAAGATTGAAAAATGCACAGGATTGTAAAGGACAAGGATAAAGTCGAATCTGTGTTTGTAAATATGGACATATGTATGGCATGATCCAATGTACAGACCATCAAATCATTTATGAATAAAGTATATTTTTGAAATAAAAAAAAAAGTAAGGGAGAAAATTACAACACCCCTTGCAATAATATTTGCATTATCTATAACTACAGGTGAGGTGCCTGATGACTAGAGGTTGGCTAATGTTTTACCTTTGTTTAAGAATGGTTGTAAGGAGAAACCAGGGAACTGTAGATCTGTGAGTCTGATTTTAGTTTTGGGTAAACTGTTGAAGGTGGTTATGAAAGATAGGATTTATGGAAATTTAGGGAGGCAAAATTAATTAGGGATAGTCAGCATGGTTTTGTGCAAAGAAAATCCTGTCTTACAAACTTAATTGATTCTTTGAACAAGTTACCAAAAAGGTTGATGATGGCAGAGCAGCAGATATTATTTATTTGGATTTCAGTAAAGGCTTTGACAAGGTTCTGCATGGTAGACTTATTAGTAAAGTTAGGTCATATGGGATTCAGGGTGAGCTTGCTAATTTGATACATAATTGGCTTATCGGCAGAAAACAGAGGGTAGTGGTGGAGGGTTTTTGGACTGAAGGCATGTCACCAGAAGTGTTGAGCCACGGGGTGGTTGGGTTGGTTAACACCTCTGGGACACCCGGACCAACCAACCCAACCACCCCGTGGCTCAACACTTCAACTCCCCCTCCCACTCCGCCAAGGACATGCAGGTCCTTGGACTCCTCCATCGCCAGACCATAGCAACACGATGGTTAGAGGAAGAGCGCCTCATCTTCCGCCTAGGAACTCTCCAACCACAAGGGATGAACTCAGATTTCTCCAATTTCCTCATTTCCCCTCCCCCCACCTTGTCTCAGTCAAATCCGTTGAACTCAGCACCGCCTTCCTAACCTGCAATCTTCTTCCTGACCTCTCCGCCCCCACCCCCACTCTGGCCTATCACCCTCACCTTGACCTCCTTCCACCTATCGCATTTCCAACACCCCTCCCCCAAGTCCCTCCTCCCTACCTTTTATCTTAGCCTGCTGAACACACTTTCCTCATTCCTGAAGAAGGGCTCATGCCCGAAACGTCGATTCTCCTGCTCCTTGGATGCTGCCTGACCTGCTGCGCTTTTCCAGCAACACATTTTCAGTCACATATAGACTGCGTGGTTAAAAAGGAATTTGGCACACTTGCCTTAATTGTTGATGTTGAACAGGATATTGGTGAGGTCTCTTCTGGAATACTGTGTCCAGTTTGGGGGTGGCCCGTTTATAGGAGGAGATTATTAAGCTGGAGAGGGTTCAGAAGAGATTTACCAGGATGTTGCTGGGTGTGGAAGGTTTGTGTTATAAAGAAAGATTGGATAGGCTGGAATTTTTTTCAGTGGAGTGTAGGAGGTTGAGAGGTGACCTGATAGAAGTTTATAAAATAATGAGAGGTATAGATAATGTTGATGGTAGTTGTCTTTTCCCGAAGGTCGGGAATTTCAACTCCAGGAGGCACATTTATAAGATGTGAGGAGAGAGATTTAAAAAAACAGAAGACCCAATTTTTTTGATGTGGAGGATGGTTCACGTGTGGAATGAACGCCCTGAGGATGTGGTGGTGGAGGTACAATTACAATGTTTATAAGGTATTTGGATGGATACATGATTAGGAAAGGTTTGGAGGGATGTGGGCCAGGAGTAGCAGATAGGACTCGTTTAGTTTGGGATTATGTTCTGCATGAACTGGTTAGACCAAATGGTTTGTTTCCATGCTGTATAATTCTATGACTTTATGATTCATCACCACCTTCATTCATTTGAGTGACATGATGGCTCAGTGGCTAGCTCTGCTGCCTCACAACACAAGGGGCCTGGGTATGAATCCAACCTTAGACTCTGTCTGTGTGGAGTTTGCACATCCTCCAAATGTCTGTGTAGGTTTCCTCCAAGTATTCCTGTTTCCTCACACAGTTCAGAGATGTGCAGGTTAGATGCATTGGCCATGCTAAATTGCGCATAGAGGCCAGGAATGTGCAGGCTAGGTGGATTAGCCTTGGGAAATGCAGGGTTACAGGACTGAGTCTGGGTGGGATGCCCTTCACAGCATGGGTGCAGACTTGATGGGTCAAATGGCCTCTTTCTACACTGTAAGGATCCTACGATGCTCCTACAGGGCTTAAAGTGGAGTGGGGGTAGAATGAGCAGCCCAATCAACACTGGTCTCCTGCACCAATACATCATACAACTACACCATCAACTAGTCCAGATATCCTGAGCTCATTTGGGCATAAATATGACTTGGCAGCCTGAGTACAATGTGGGAAAATGTGAATCTGCTCATTTGAAATTAAGGTTTCTTTTAAAGGTGACTTTGCTAACAAAATTATTGTTAATAAAAGCTATTTATTACAGGATCTGCTATTAAATTGCAAAGATAAAAGGCATTCAATATTGTATGCTTACTCCCCCATTTTTATTTCTATTCAAAGTGGAAATGCATAATTTTCTGTTAAATTTTTATAGTTCTCAATCTTTAAATTTTCTTTGAATGTGTTTTTACATAATTCATCCAAATTGATGCATGAAACCTGAATGTACATACATTGGAAATAAGGAGGAAACTCAAAAAAGAGATATTTAGATTCTGAATTCTACCAAATATACCTGGCCATTTGATTTGATTTAGAGGGGTTTTTTTGCCTTATGATTGAGGTTTTTTTTTTAAAAGGCTCTTCAGGTAGAAATGCTGATCCCTGTTCTAGAGCATTAGTGTACAGCAAATGCTCTGTTTCCTTGGGTGTTTTTTTTCAATTTGAATAATTGGACCACAAGCTTTCAGAGACCATTCTCTGCCTTAATAGTGCAGATGGAAGCAGTAAAGAGGCTGGTCCATTAATACGTACAAGCTTTTAGGACTCTTGCCTGGTCACTATAACAAGATGGCAAAAAAAAAACACTTCAGTTTTAAAGCTTATTTAATTAGTAGAATTATGTGTGTGCAGTTCTACAAAATACAAACATTATTTGCTACAACTAATGGTGTTGTTGACTGATCCATGAATGCGGGGTTTTATAAACATCAATATATTGATGCACTTATATTTTTAGAGGACATTTACTTAGGCCTCCTGTCTGAGTTCTGAAAGCAGGGACATGCAATTTGAGGCAGAAGTAAGTAGAAAAGCATAAAGGTTGAATGAGGCACTGCATTATTTTGTAACTGATTTTTAAAATTAGGCTTGGCCCTAAAAACAACCATTGCAGGATTAAGTAGAGTTTTACCACATCCTGTTATTATTTCAGTTACTTCACCTAAATACTTATATACTGGCATTTATGAATAATGAACTTATGAAATACTTACATTGCCAATCTATTTATTTTTCAGATTGACCCTTCTAAATCGAGCAGGTTACTTTTTGCTAATTCCACCACTGTAGAGATAATATTGCACATATAAATGATTAATCCAAATTATTAAAAATTTCATTTTGAGCAATAAAGAATTGTATGTTCCTTGCTTTTGTCATCTGAGTATTATTAATCAAATTAAATAAAACATGACTAATTTTCAGTCTTGTGATTCACACTCCGGAGTAGTCCACACAATGACCTAACCTTGAATGGTCCAACTGTGATCACTTTTCACTCCAAGCTGAAAATTTGAGCTCTATCATGTAACTGAATGGATCATGCTTTATTGGGATCCTCTACTTGATCAATACCCCCTTTCTAACTGACTTCTCCAATAATCGCTGTGTCAGTTTCTTCCAATTGTATTCAAATGTAAGCAAGTTTTGAGAAGATTTGTAGCTCAGGTTGAAGCTCTGGATGTAGGTTTGCTCACTAAGTTGGAAGGTTCAATTACAGACGTTTTGTCACCATACTGGGTACCATCTTCAGTCAGCCTCCGGACGAAGCGCTGCTGATGTTTCCTGCTTTCTACTTATACATTTGGGTTTCTTTGGGCTGGTGATGCCATTTCCTGTAGAAATGTAATTTCCTATGGTGATGTCATTTCCTGTTACTTTTTTCAGAGGCTGGTAAATGGGGTCCAAGTCAATGTGTTTGTTGGTAGAGTTCCGGTTGGAATGCCACACTTCTAGGAATTCTCATGCATGTCATTGTTTGGCTTGTCCTAGGATGGATGTGTTGTCCCAGACAAAGTGGTGTCCTTTCTTATCTGTATGTAAGGATGCTAGTGAGAGAGGGCCATGTCGTTTTGTGGCCAGTTGATGTTCATATATCCTAGTGGCTAGCTTATTTTTGTCTATATCGGACAAACAAGCAGGAAACTCGCCACTAGAATACATGAACATCAACTAACCTCAAAATGACATGACCCTCTCTCACTAGTATCCTTACATGCAGATAAGGAAGGACACTACTTCGACTGGGACAACACGTCCATCCTAGGACAATCCAAACAGAGACAGGCATGAGAATTTCTAGAAGCATGGCATTCCAACCGGAACTCTATCAACAAACATATTGACTTAGACCCCATTTACCCCCTCCCCTGAGAAAGATAACAGGAAATGACATCACCACAGGATATGATGTCACCAAGCCAAGAAACCTAAACATATAAATAGAAAGTAGGAAACATGAGCAGTGCTTCATCCAGAGGCTCACTGAAGATGTTACCTAGTATGGTGACGAAATGTCTGAAAATGAACCTTACAGCTCAGCGAGCAAACCAAATCCTGCATTCAAATGTCTATTCCTGGTTCCCCCCCCCCCAACTTCAGGAATGAGGATCCCTAGCATGTGAATGTGTAATGACTCCTGGTGTGTAGTTTCCCAGGCAACCGAGACTTAAAAGATTGTTTGAAACTATAATTTGGGTTTAATCTTAGGAATGGTAGCCATGGGATCAAAACAAAAAGCACAGGATAGTCATTGAGACCCTGAGATGCAAGGACAGATATGGCCCGAGGATGAGTTGATGAGGATGGAATCGTTGATGAGGAAATGCTATTTGTGGCAGGGACCAATGCAGATTAGGGACAAAGTTATGGCTTGGGCTTTACAAGGCTGTTTGATTAAGTGTCAATCATATAGTGCATGGAACTGTATTCCCTACTATCCCACCACCAACCATCATAGAGTAAAGAAGATGAATCCTTGGAGGTGTATGTAACTGATCCTACACACATGTTGTGGGATTCTGAACGGCTTCTCTAGTTTTCATATACAGTGCAAATGTCTGGCAGTGCTGTGACTTTCTTCCTCGTACCATTAGTGACAGATTATCATGCTGTTGGGGCCAATCTATAAGGGGTACGAGTGGCATGAAGTGAAATTATACAGGGAAAAGTATTGACAGGACTCTCAGGATAGCTCAGAAATGAATGCGAAAGATTCCAGGAGAGTATTTCAGAGGGCAGGGAGGCCCTCAGTTTAACACCTCAACCAAAAGACAGCACCTCCAACAATGCAACACTGCTTCGGAACTGCACTGGACTGTTTACCTTGATTGTTGTCTTCAGTGCTGGAATGGATCTTGAAGGTGGAACCCTGTGACCTGGAGGATAGAGTGCTCCAATCTATGACTGACTATCTAGTTTTACACTTGTGTTTGTTCTATTTCATTGAGCTGTTATGGCTGAGCATGCAGCTGTCCTTAGTTGCTGTAAGCAGAAAATCATAAAAGGGAAAATTTGTAGTTTCAGGGAGGGATGGGAAGCAAATGGTCACAGTGTCTTGTATTTCATTTACAAGAGCAGCATGAGGGTGTTCTGGGAGTTGCGAAGGAGTATAGGGTACGAACATTCAATCATCATCAATGGTCTCAGCAATGTGTGGTGAGATGGATTCGGTCATAGCAGACCCATGATGGCGATAGTGCCTCTATGGGACTCAGAACATAGAAGCTTCCTTGTTCCAATTCTGTTTTGCTCTCGACTATTGTGTACCATATTGTCATCCAAGAGGGTAGAACATCAGTATGATACTGCACTGTACTTGATTGATAATCTTCTGCTGCAGCTAATTAACTCAGGTATGTACATGGAAGATTTGAGAGGTGAATGTGAGGCTGGCATAATTAGTGAGTGTGCGAAGGACAAGGATATTAGGTTGTGGTATTATCCCTGAGTTTCAGAGAATGTGTTGTTTGATGAATGATGGGCTGCAGCATATTGAACAGCGTGACAGGTTGGTAGGGTGGTGGGGAGATGTCATGCATTCACTGACCTTGAGTAGTCATTGCAAGATCATTAGACTTCCAGGGTCACCACTGACACGCCCTCACATCCAAATGACACGACTTGATTTCTTTTGTTAACTTTGAATCCAATCCCTTCTGTAAAGGTGGTCCTTGAAGATCTCCTGGCACTTTATTGTGCCACCCCTTCCCTTGCCCAGTGCCATTCCTAATGCCTCTTACGCTGCACCTATCATCCTTCACCTTCTCTTTGCGCTGTTATCCTACTTTCTTTGATTTAAACTCCTTCAAAGTTATTCAGTGCAGCTTCTCTTTTTGGAAAGGCAGCCTGCCTTTTAAAAAAGCAAGCTCGGAATGCTGCAGGAATCTTGTTCAGCACAGAGGCAGCTTTCTGTATAGTGCTTACAATGAGGCAGTGTGGGAACTGTTCAGCCAGATGCAATGGGCATACAGATCAGGTTAATGCTCCAATTACAAGTGCCATCCACCTCAATCATTGCCCCTGTGGCCAAAATCTGGGGTGCACAAATTTATAAAGTCATAGACGAGAATTAAAAGACAAGATAAGTCAGCGTCCTGCAGAATCGCACCCTCGCACATATGTCTCATGTATAAACTGCAGGCACTTCAGGGTACACTGATACTAACCCAATCTGTCAGACTCTTTCCTCTCTACTTCCAATTCGGAGTCTTGTCACTAGCAGGGAATAGCATTCTCCTGATGGCTGACATTGTGTCATTTTATTTTAGATAAGGTTTGAAGAAAATCTAAATCAAAATTAGTCCTTTAAAATGTTACTGGATTTATGCAGATTGAAAATGTCACTGTACAGTAAGAATTAACATTTTCTCAGAACTGTCCAGATTGGCATGGAGCCTTCTTCTGAACACAAGCAAGAGCAACAGATGTTGAAACTATAAATTTCATTGATGATTCATTGACTGAGGAGCACTTCAGTGAAATTCTAACATCTTCTCCAGCTGAGGCCATCCACTCACTTTACAGGCAAAATCCTTCTCCAGCATGAAAGTAACCACATCAGTAAGCATGAATACATACAAGACCAAAACAATCACATTGAAATCCACCCCTTTGTTCATAAATGTCTTGAAAATACATCTCGATGTAAGTGTTAACATGCACCCATTATGGACCTCTGCTACTGACCCTACTAATATTTATTGATCATGGGAAGGTCCTTTCATTTGTTGTTCTGTTTGACAATTAGCATTGGAAGTGAATTCAAGTCACTATGCTAGGCGAAAGTGGGTACTGCAGATGCTGGAGATCAGAGTCAAGATTGGATTAGTGCTGGAAAAGTACAGCAAGTCAGGCAGCATCCGAGAAGCAAGAAAATCGATGTTTTGGGCAAAAGGCCTTCATCACGAATGAGCTGGGAGCTTTGGGGGTGGAGAGATAAATGGGAGGAGCCTCGGGGGTGGAGAGATAAAACAGTTAAAAGTGGGGATGGGGGGAAGAAAGCTGAGAGTACAATAGGTGGATGGAGGTGGGGGTGAAGGTGAAGGAGGGTGGAGTGGATGAGGGAAGGGGAAGGGAAGATTGACAGGTGGGACAGGTCATGAGGTTGGAACTGGGGTTAGGTGGGGGAAGGGGAAATGAGGAAGCTGGTGTGGTCCACATTGATGCCATGACGTTGAAGGGTTCCGAGGTAGAAGATGAGGCATTCTTCCTCCAGGCATCGGGTGGTAACAGTTTGGCAGTGGAGGAGGCCTCAGACCTGCATGTCGTCAGCAGAGTGGGAGGGGGAGTTGAAATGTTCAGCCACAGGGCGGTGGGGTTGATTGGTGCGGGTGTCCCGGAGATGTTCTCTGAAGCACTCTGCAAGTAAGCGTCCAGTCTCCCCAATGTAGAGGAGGCTGCATTGGGAGCAATGGATACAGTAAATAAGATGTGTGGAAGTGCAGGTGAGGTTTTGATGGATGTAGAAGGTTCCTTTGGGGCCTGGAATGGAGGTGAAGGGGGAGGTGTGGGTGCAGGTTTTGCAGTTCCTACAGTGGCAGGGGAAGGTGCCAGGAGGGGAGGGTGGGTTGTTGGGGGGGGGGGGCGTGGACCTGACCAGGTAGTCATGGAGAGAATGGTCTTTACGGAAAAATGGATAGGGATGGGGAGGGAAATATATCCCTGGTGGTGGTATCCATTTGTAGGTGGCAGAAATGTTAGCGGATGATGCGATGTATATGGATGGTGGTGGGGTGAAAGGTGAGGACCGGGGTGGTTCTGTCCTTGTTGTGGTTGGAGGGGTGGGGTTCAAGGGTGGAGGTGCGGGACATGGATAAGATGCGTTGGCGGGCATCTTCAACCATGTGGGAGGGGAAATTGCGGTATTTAAAGAAGGAGGCCATCTGTGGTAGAACTGGGATCAGATGCAGCAGAGGTGGAGGAATTGGGATTAGGGGATAGCATTTTTGCAGGAGGCAGGTGGGAGGAGGTGTAATCCAGATAGCTGTGGGAGTCGGTGGGTTTGTAGAAATGTCAGTATTGAGTTGGTCACCAGTGATTTATTGTACCACACACAAACGGACCGCACCACCAGAGATATATTTCCCTCCCTACTCCTACTCGCTTTCTATAAAGACCGTTCCCTCCACAACTACCTGGTCAGGTCCATGTCTCCTAACAGCCCACCCTCCCCTCCTGGCACCTTCGCCTGTCACCACAGGAAGTGCAAAGCCTGCGCCCACACCTCCCCCTCACCTCCGTCCAAGGCCCCGAAGGAGCCTTCTACATCCATCAAAGTTTCACCTGCACTTCCATACATGTCAGTTATTGTATCCTTTGCTCCCGATGTGGTCTCCTTTACATTGGGGAGACTGGACGCCTACTTGCAGAGCGCTTCAGAGAAGTGGGACACCCGCACCAATCAACCCCACCGCCCCGTGGTAGAACATTTCAACTCCCTCTCCCACTCTATCGAGGACATGCAGGTCCTTGGCTTCCTCCACCGCAACTTCCTCACCACCTGATGCTTGGAGGAAGAATGCCTCATCTTCCACCTCGGAATCCTTCAATCCTATGGTATCAATGTGGACTTCACCAGTTACCTCATTTCCCCTTACCCCACCTTACCCCAGTTCCAACCTTCCAGCTTCGCACCATCCTCATGACCTGTCCCACCTGTCAATCTTCCTTCCCACTGATCTGCTCCACCCTCCTCTCTGACCTATCACCCTCATCCCCACCTGCATCCACCCATTGCACTCTCAGCTACCTTCTCCCCAGCCCCACCCCAGTCCCATTTATCTCTCTACCCCCGACGCTCCTAGTCTCATTCCTGATGAAGGGCCTTTGCCCGAAATGATGATTTTCCTGCTCCTCAGATGCAGCCTGATCTGCTGTGCTTTTCCAGCACTACTCCAATCTTGACACTGTATGTATGCTGTAAAACCCATGCAATAGCAGGAAGGCTGGACACAGAGTACTTTGTGGTCTCTCCACACCTCACGCACAAACTGGTGCCCATTACACAAATTGACAGAGCTACATAAGATAAATCCACAGAGACAGGTATCCCTTTACCAAGTCACCCTTTATTTATCCATGGGGAGTCCTTGACACTAATCCAGCTCCCTTAGAGCCAGCTCTCAGAGCAACGGAACCTCTGACACTCCTGTTTATATCTGTCATCCAAGGCTTCCTGATTGGACCAAGTTAATAGCCCTGATCAGGGTGCTCATATTCTATGAGGTCCTCTTGGCTGACCTCATAACAATCATTGCACTATGAGTCAGTGAGTCTTTGGGTCTAGGTAAACGCCATCATAGTGTCTTAAATGGAGTAGTTAACAAGGTGGGAATGTTCGTTTTTCCAAAATTTCCCAAATTCATGAAAGATGCCATCAGATTATAAAGTAGCAAACATAAACTCATTATTCCAGTTAGAAAGGGAGGCAGAAAACAGGAAAGGTCAGGCTAGATAGCTTCAATTCTGAAGAAAGATCACTGGACCCAAAACATTAATTCTGCTTTCTCTCCATAGATGCTGTCACACCCACTGAGTTTTTCCAGCAATCTCTGTTTTTGTTGTGAGCTTGATACCCGTTGTGGAGAAGATCTTAGAATTCATCATTAAATAAGTTATAACTGAGAATGTAGAGAAACTTGAGGCAATCATGAAGAGTCAGCAAACTTTATGAAAAGAAAATCATGTTCAACTGATTTACTAGATTTCTTTGAAGAATTGAATTGAATTTGTTGTCATGTGTACCGAGGCACAGTGAAAAGCTTTGTCTTGTGACCAATACAGGCATAGATAAGTAAATGACAGGTAAACAGCAGCAAAAACAAATACACAGGTACAGGCGAATGCTAAGAGTTTGAGAGTCCATTCAGTATTCTAACAACATAGGGTAGAAACTGTTTTGAAACCGGCTGGTGCGTGTGTTCAGGTTCTGTACCTTCTCCCCGTTGGTAGAGGTTGTAGAAAAGCATTGCCAGGGTGGGATGGATCTTTGAAAATGCTGGCGGCCTTTCCTTGACAGCGGACCTTGAAGATTGATCCTATAGATGGGAGGTTGGCCTTTGTGATTGTCCAGGCCAAGCTCACCACTCTCTGTAACCGTCTCTGATCTTGAATAGTACAGTTACCTTGCCAGGTAGTGACACATCCAAACAGAATGTTCTCAATGGCGCACCTATAAAGGTTGGCAAGGGTATTCGCCATCATGCCAAATTTTCTCAGCTGCATGAGGAAGAAGAGACATTGTTGGGCCTGTGTCCACATGAAGAGTCCAAGAAAGTTTGTTTTTGATGACCACTCCCAGGAGCTTGATACCCTCCACTCGTTCCACCTCTGTGCTGTTAATATGTGTGTGTGTGTGTGTGTGGGGTTGGGGGGTGGGGGTGCGCGGGTGGGCATGAGTAACATTCTGGCGAAAGACAAAAATGAGTTCCTTAGTTTGAAGGGGTATCATATGCTGAGAATAAAGGGGAGCTTGTAGCTTATTGTCCTTGGATATAGAGAAGGCATTTATTCGGTGCCATGTCAAAGGTCATTGTGGAAAATAAAAGCTCATGATGTAGGGTTAGCATGTTAGCATGAGGAAAAGGCTGATTGGCTAACAGGAATGAGAGTATGCATAAATGGATCTTTGATGATATACAGAATGTAATGAATGAAGTCAAAAAGGAATCTGTGCTGGGACCTCAACATTTTACAATTTACATCAATGGTTTTAAGATAGTGATGGAAAAGGATAGACCAGATCTAAAAGTTGAAGTTCTAAATTGGAGAAATGCCAATTTTGACGGTATTAGGCAAGAACCTTTGAAAGCTGATTGGAGGCAGATGTTCGTAGGTAAAGGGACGGCTGGAAAATGGGAAGCTTTCAGAAATGAGATAACAAGAATCCAGAGAAAGTATATTCATATCAGGGTGAAAGGGAAAGCTGGTAGGTATAGGGAATGCTGGATGACTAAAGAAATTGAGGTTATGGTTAAGAAAAAGAAGGAAGCATATGTCAGGTATAGACAAGATATATCGAATGAATCCTGAGAAGAGTATAAAGAAAGTGGGAGTATACTTAAGAGGGAAATCAGGAGGGCAAAAAGGGATAGCATTGGAAAATAGAATTAAGGAGAATCCAAAGGGTTTTTACAAATATATTAAGGACAAAAGGGTAACTAAGGAGAGAATAGGGACCCTCAAAGATCAGCAAGGCAGCCTTTGTGTGGAGCCACAGAAAATGGGGGAGATACTAAATGAATATTTTGCATCAGTATTTACTGTGGAAAAGGATATGGAAGATATAGACTGTAGGGAAATAGATGGCGACATCTTGCAAAATGTCCAGATTACAGAGAAGGAAGTGCTGGATGTCTTGAAATGGTTAAAGGTGGATAAATCCCCAGGACCTGATCAGGTGTACCCAAGAACTCTGTGGGAAGCTAGAGAAGTGATTGCTGGGCCTCTTGCTGAGATATTTGTATCATTGATAGTCACAGGTGAGGTGCCGGAAGACTGGAGGTTGGCAAACGTGGTGCCATTGTTGAAGAAGGGTGGTAAAGACAAGCCAGGGAACTATAGACCGGTGAGCCTGATCTCGGTGGTGGGCAAGTTGTTGGAGGGAATCCTGAGGATGTACATGTATTTGGAAAGGCAAGGACTGATTCGGGATAGTCAACATGGCTTTGTACGTGGGAAATCATGTCTCACAAACTTGATTGGGTTTTTTGAAGAAGTAACAAAGAAGATTAATGAGGGCAGAGCAGTAGATGTGACCTATATGGACTTCAGTAAGGCGTTCGACAAGGTTCCCCATGGGAGACTGATAAGCAAGGTTAGATCTCATGGAATACAGGGAGAACTAGCCATTTGGATATAGAACTGGCTCAAAGGTAGAAGACAGAGGGTGGTGGTAGAGGGTTGTTTATCAGACTGGAGGCCTGTGACCAGTGGAGTGTCACAAGGATCGGTGCTGGGCCCTCTACTTTTTGTCATTTACATAATTGATTTGGATGCGAGCATAACAGGTACAGTTAGTAAGTTTGCAGATGACACCAAAATTGGAGGTGTAGCGGATAGTGAAGAGGGTTACCTCAGATTACAACAGGATCTGGACCAGATGGGCCAATGGGCTGAGAGGTGGCAGATGGATTTTAATTCAGATAAATGCGAGGTGCTGCATTTTGGGAAAGCAAATCTTAGCAGGACTTATACACTTAATGGTAAGGTCCTAGGGAATGTTGCTGAACAAAGAGACCTTGGAGTGCAGGTTCATAGCTCCTTGAAAGTGGAGTCGCAGGTAGATAAGATAGTGAAGAAGGCATTTGGTATGCTTTCCTTTATTGGTCAGAGTATTGAGTACAGGAGTTGGGAGGTCATGTTATGGCTGTACAGGACATTGGTTAGGCCACTGTTGGAATATTGTGTGCAATTCTGGTCTCCTTCTTATCGGAAAGATGTTGTGAAACTTGAAAGGGTTCAGAAAAGATTTACAAGGATGTTGCCAGGGTTAGAGGATCTGAGCTACAGGGAGAGGCTGAACAGGCTGGGGCTGTTTTCCCTGGAGCGTCGGAGGCTGAGGGGTGACCTTATAGAGGTTTACAAAATTATGAGGGGCACAGATAGGATAAATAGACAAAGTCTTTTCCCTGGATTGGGGAGTCCAGAACTAGAGGGCATAAGTTTAGAGTGAGAGGGGAAAGATATAAAAGAGACCTTAGGGGCAACGTTTTCATGCAGAGGGTGGTACGTGTATGGAATGAGCTGCCAGAGGAAGCGGTGGAAGCTGGTACAATTGCAACATTTAAGAGGCATTTGAATGGGTATATGAATAGGAAGGGTTTGGAGGGATATGGGCCGGGTGCTGGCAAGTGGGACTAGATTGGGTTGGGATATCTGGTCAGCATGGACGGGTTGGACCGAAGGGTCTGTTTCCATGCTGTACATCTCTATGACTCTATGACTCAGAAGAGGGAAAGAAGGGCATTGTAGTTAAATTTGCAGGCACAAATGCTATTTGCCATTTATCATCCAAATTCTGGATATTATTCATGTCTTACTACATATAATCACGAACTGCTTCAGTATCTGAAGAATAGTGAATGATACTGAGCATTATGATAAACTGAGCCACAACATCAATAAAGATAAATCCAGCGCATCTGTATTAATGTTGGAATATCAAACAGAAGCAGGAAGACAGTGAACACTAATACATAGTTGTTCAAGCTGAATTTCCTCCATTCAGAAAACCAATTCTATCCTTGTTACAACTTCAAAATATTCACCTGATCCAAATATCCTGGCATCATTCAGTCTCTTTTGCAGCTGTTGACCAGCAGTGTAAAGAAATCTCCTGATGTCAGCATCTTTTCACAAGAGAGAAGTGAACATATTCTTTTTGATGAATTTTCTGTTAAATATACATCTAGTTGTTGTTATCTTGAAGCTTAGAATCTCCACGTTTGTCAGATCATTTCTAAAGTTATTCCCTCTACCAAAGAGAATCAGCCACATTATTCTCTCTTGTGTTGCCTGTAGTTAATAACTGATCCATTCTGTCACGTTGGTCAAACTTATGCATTTATGTCATGCTTTTGCCTTCCAGGCAATCCAACCTATTTTTCATCTGAGTACAGTCACTGCTTTCAGATGTGTATAATAGCCAATCTACAAAGAGTAATAAAAACAGGAAGTGTGAGGGACAGATAGCTGGCCAGTGAGCAATTATGGAGAGAACAGATATGCTAGTGCATTGGATATAGATCCTTCTTCAAAACTGTGCCATTGCATCTTCCACACATCAGCTCGAAATCATTTGCACAGCCTAAGTTTAACATCACATTCTCAATGGTGAGTTGAGTAAAACTGCATTCTGCTGAATTGTTTTGAACTCACAACATTTTTACTCAACGGTAAGAATGCTGCCTAATGAAGCCAGATCACACGGTAAAGCAAATCAGACCAGACACCAACATCAGCCTTGTGGAGAAAGACAAATTGAAAAGCAGCATAGTGAGAAGAGAGATTGAAAGCAATCTACGATGTGGTACAATGCCTGCAAATGTGTGCCTTTCTCGTTACTCACAGCCATTACCTTTTGTAGAAATTCACACAGTACCTATTCCTTTTACGATATTCTTCCAGTGCCCTGTGACTGTTTGCTTACATTAAGGTTTGTCTGGATTTTATAAAAGCTGCCTTGTACTGAACACAGTTATCACTTTCAGATTATGAGTCGCTTTCCATGATGCATGACTGATAATTATTTGTGCTTATTCATTAAGACCTTTTTTGACTTGTACCCTCAGAGGTTTTATCATTTCTTTTCTCTTGTCTTTCAGCCTATCACAGAACCCACAATTTGTTAATTTCCTCTCCACCCTTTCTCTGCCACTTTGCTTACTTAAAACATTTTTTTTTAAATTGTACCTGCGACCAGAGATTCATTTCCTATCTGCAATTAGCCTTGATAAAATGTCAACAGACCACCTACTCGAACCACTGTAGTTGATGTCATGTAGGTATACCTACAGAGCTGAAAAAGGAGAAAGTGAGGACTGCAGATGCTGGAGACCAGAGTTGAAAACTGTGGTGCCGGAAAAACACAGCAGGCCAGGCAGCATCCGAGGAGCAGGAGAATCGACGTTTCGGGCAGAAGCCTTTTTTCAGGAATTCCTGAAGAAGGGCTTATGCCCGAAACGTTGATTCTCCTGCTCATTGGATGCTGCCTGGCCTGCTGTGTTTTATCCAGCACCACATTTTTCATACCTACAGAGCTGTCAGGAAGGGAGTACCAGGATCTGGACATAGTGACAATGAAGGAATGATGACATCTTTCCAAACCAGGAATGTATGTGTGTTTAACGAGAATGTGCAGGTGATAAAGTTCCTTTCTTTTTGCTTCACTTGTACAGAAGAATGTTGAAGAAATTGTATATCCTCTTTCTCCTTCTATAAGTTGGAAAGCAATGTTTATTATGCAGTCTTCTGTTATGTTTTATCGAAGGCTTGCTAAAACAGGCTGTGTGCAACACAAGAGTTCAAATTGCTCACAATTGATCTTCCGTCAATTATGTCGGTATACCATAATCTTTGCTCTGTTTCCCAGTCATTTGAATTGGAGATCTAACATCATCACCTCCAAAGTTATAAATCATGAAATCAGCCAGTCTTGCATCATATCGACTGCTTTGTGCCAAAGTCCCTTCAGTGTGTCTCCTGAAAGTGTAACATATATTGATCTACAGAATCTGATTCTGCTGGTTGTCAAAGTGGGCTCCTACACTACAAAACTCACACATAGAATAGCTACGTGCAAAGCTTGGCTATCATATCCCAGCTGTCCATTCTAGGATGAGTGACAAGAAACATTAATAGTCCCTTGGAATTACAGGGAGGTTATCTCCAGTTTTATTCTGGGGTCCAGCATCTGTTTGGGGTCCATCTGCCATTGAGTGCCATCACCAATTCCCCACTTGGTCTATTAATTGGTAATAACTTGCTGCCCACACTTTTGAGCAGGTAGCCTCTATCATGTTGACCCCACTGCTAGAAAATTTGCTCAAAAGTGTTAATTCATTGATGCGTTTTATTCTGATTTTACCTCCTAACCCACCCCCACAGGGTCAGAGAAGATCACATTCTATTTTAAGTTTTAACATCCAGCAGTATTATTTGAATCTCATTTGGTGGTTGTTTACATAAGGTTCACCTAATGATTCTCTCAGATCTTCCAGGTACAAACAGACAGTTAGGTCACAAGTATTATACTAAAGGCTGCACATGTCTAAATTGAATATTAAGTGTGAAAGTATTCCCTGCACCACAACAACCCAGCCAGTTCTTTTTCAGATCCAGTCCTGGCATTTATAGAAACTGTCAGTGAAATGCCATTCCATGTGTTTGAGATGTCACCCTAATTCTTATGTCATAATTTATTCGATTCATTCATTGATGAGTGTCTAACATATCAGAACACCAAGGATTATGTGGTGGGAGCTTTATCATTTTATGCTTTACATTTTCCAATTTTTGTGAAAATGAGGCTTTTACTGACTTCATCAAAGCATTCTTTGTTTTTTTTAAGAAAGCTCCTGCTGAGTATTATTATAGTACAAGCATCATCGATAAAACAGTTAACTAGTGAAGACAATTAGAATTTTATCTAGGCCACATGTACAGAGTTCAGTACAAATAAAAGCTATTGATGCGATACTTGGAATTAACTTTAAATATCAATTACAGACTTATTTCCTCTAATTCAAAGATTATATACAGAGTTAAGAATTTTATACTTTATATTTGTTAAAAATCATCTTTAGTCAGGTTTTTAAGTACAATTTCAATCTAGTTTTTGTTTATTTGTGCAAGCTTTCAATAAGAAATTCAAATCAAGCAAAGTGTTTAACAAGCAGCTGAGCAAATGTTGCACCCATTACACCAATGTCTAAAATTAAAATTTACTTTTTCAAGTTACTAATCCAACAAGTTATATCTTTTTATAGATCTAGCAATTGTGGGCAGTTCAGCTGTTATTAAGAAAATGACTGTGCATTTTACATAAATAATGTCACAGAAAATTATATATTTTAAAACATAGTAGAACTCTGAAGGTAATTTATCAAAATGAGCAGTGGCATCCTCTGTGATTGTGACTGCTGTTCACTTTTCATTCTTGCTGTCCTCAACCTCATGGCAGCCTTGGATGATGACCATCACATCTTCTTCAACACCTCTTCATTGTCCAGCTCAGTCAAACTGCTCTCTCTTATTTCCACTCTTATCAATCAAGGAATAGCCTGAAAATCTGCAGCATTGGATTCTCTTCCTGCCAAAGCACTGTTACATTTGGACATCGAATCATGGCTGCTTCCTCACCCACAAACCGGTGACATTATCTGAACCAATGGAGGCAAAGCTTTGCATGCGCACTGATGACACTCAGCTCTACATCCCAACCACCTCTTTCCACTTCCTCCATTGCCTCTGAGTGCTGTCAGACAACTTCTGTAATATTGTAGAATCCCTACAGTGTGAAACAGGCCATTCAGTGCAACAAGTCCACACCACATTTCCGAAGAGCATCCCACCCAGACTCAGCCCATCCCTGTATTTCCCGTTGCTAATCCATCAAAACTACACATTCCTGGACACAATGTGCAATTTAGCTTGGCCAATCCACCTAACCTGCATATCTTTGAACTAAGGGAGGAAATCAGAGCATAGAGGGAATCAATGCAGACTCAACACAGACAGTTGCCCAAGGCTGGAATTGAACCTGGGCCCTTGGTGCTGTGAGGCAGCAGTGCTAACCGCTGAGCCACAGTGTCATACATCTGGTACCACTTTCAATTTCCCCCAGTTAAACATTAGTTAAGATTTTAGATGAGGCATTAAACTGAGGCTCATTATCCCCCCAAAGTGAATGTAGAACGGCCCAAATTAATATTTTGAAACTGGAGAATTATCCGTTGCCTTTTGACTCAAATATTTATCTTTTAATCCACACCACAAAATCAAGTTGTCCCGGCATTGTCACATTGTTCTTTGAGGGAACTAGCTCTGTAAAAATTGGTTGCCATGTTTTCTGCACTGTAATATTTCAAAGGTTCTCCATTAGCTGTAAAATACTTTGAGCTATCTTAGGGTCTTGAGAGTTGCCATAGAAATAGTAGCTTTTCTCTTCCTTGGAACTTAAAATTAGGAGCCTTAGTCAGCAACACTGTTTTATAACTTGAGAAGCCTAGATGTTGGACGTCATCGAGGTTGAAGAAAACACTTTGTTTTTCCAGCATTTGCTGTTTTTCCCACTCAAAATAAAAATCAATCGCTGATTTTCTAAACTGGAGCTAATGCACAACTATTTACTTTTTTCCTTTGTAAAATTCTCCCAAAGTAAGCACAAACCCATTACTCTCCAGAAAGTCTTTCTTTCAATGTAAACCACAATGGGTACAGAAATATTCACAAGTTAATCATTACACCCTTCAGACACACCAAAAACGCAGACACTACTAGTTCAAGATTGAAAAATCCAAACTCACAAACAAATGAGTAAGTATATATAAATCACACACCTTAAATCACAGTGCATTGTCAGAACTGCTCACAATAATTTAGATGCGGTTAAACAAGACTTTACTCAGCTGAAGGATTATTTGCACGCAGTGTATTCTAATTACTTTCTGTACCTATTTAAGACATTGTAATGATCAGTGTACCTAAACACCAGGTCTCTTTGACCCTCCAGTTTTTTTTTACAGCATTTCACCATTTTAAAAAATCTTCTTCTATCATTTTGAGGTCCAAAGTGGATGACGTGGCATTTTCTTACATTTCAATCCATTTGTTGCAGTTATGCCCATTCACCTAATCTAATGATATCTCTTTACAATTTTACATTTCAAGCTGCCTGCTTACAATCTGCATACTCTCCAAATTTGTTGGATTCTGGGGCCAATTCCTTTAAATATGCCATTCCATTAAATCTTTTATGCAGCCTCACACCACCAGTAAATTAAAGGGGCTGGTTTATTTATAGCATGTGCCAGCACTTTCCAGTTGTGGAACAAAGCTTTAGGAAATGTTGTTTATTAAGCTTTATGTCATGGAAAACTTTATATATATGGTTTTCTAACCCATCAACTAAGTAATAAACTAGCGTAGTGAATGTTGAAAGCCCCAAAATAGATGCCTGTGGGACACCAGTAGTCATCCTACCAATTTCAGTACCTGCCATTATTACTTACCTCTTCCCCTCAGCTAATTTCTTAACCAATTCAATGAACTTCAATTTTTGCTAGTAGTTTCTTATCAAGAAATTAATCAAATGCCTTCTGGGAATCCATTTGTCTAACATCCAAAACTATTCATTTGTCTGATATTTCAGTCACTTGTTCTAAAAATTCAATCAGATTTATTGTGTATAACATTTTCTTTACAAATGAATGCTGGCTTTCTCTAATCAACTGAAAATTCTCAACCTGTCAGATATCCTATTCTAATTATAGGCTCGAGTAATTTCCTGACCATGGTAACGAGACAATTAAGTTCATAATCCCTTGATTTCCATCTTTTACCTTTGTTGAAAAAACAGAGGAATACTTACGGGGTTTAATATTGGAAGCATATAGGCAATATTATAAGAAGCAAAGAGAAAAATCTGTTCAATACAATATAAAGAATGCCATTAATTTGAGAAACTTTGACTAGAATATGGGAGTTCAAGATAATATAAGGTATTTGTATCCAATGTCAAGTGATAGATTTCTGGAAATGGTTCCAGATGATATATTGAATGGTTGCTGAACCAGGAGGATATGATTCTCAACTAGCTAGCTGACCATGTGAATCATGTTATGCCTTTGTAAGTTCTAATAAACCATGAAATAGACAGGAAATCAGATGCTGCATGATGTCATATTGATGAGTTCAACTTCTATGTGGGAATTTGTCATTGTAATTGTACAGAGTGCCAAAGACTGAGGTCAGCAGAGTGGCAGTGCCAATACCATCAGAGTCAAATGCATCACACTTGACTCCAGCACCCATACTCCTGCTGGGAAGACCCTCAACTTGTGCACTGATCACATGGAGGGCAGCATTTTGACCAGCTAAGAAAGTTGAGCTCATATTGTATAAGTGGCAATAACTGATATCCAGATACATTGAAACTAGCTATAAAAGACCTCAATATAGAAACAGTATCAGCATTATGAACATGTTCCATTGTCACTGTTATCTGTTTCAATCAATGTCTGTCATATAGAAAAACTCAAAATGCTATTAACAGAAATTCAAAAACATCAGATCTCAAACAATTTGTATTTTATATTGAACTTTAAAATGTCACAGCCAAGTTAAAATAGGAGACATTGCAGATGAATACATTAACTTGACAGTAGCTTTTCTCAATACAATTTCAAGACTATAATTTTCATTGTCATTTCAATGCGTGATAATAAATAAAATGATCTTGCTTTCCTTCAAATGTGTGACTACTTAAAAATAAAAAAAAGTTTTTTACTTTTCTACTTTTCATTAGTAACCTCAGCATCAGAAAATAGTTGCATAATTTAGAAATATTTTTCTACTATCAGTTGTTTATAAATAGCCAGGCTGTGTTTGAAAACTCCTTTATTTCTCCTCTACAAATGCCACTCAAATGAGCCATACGCACTCTTTCTTAAGAAAATAAGAGTGTTTGCCTTAACTGTATTGACTGTCATATATAATTTTTAGATGTGAGTGTTGCAAGATTCCACCATAAAACATCAATGTGATGAAGTGAAATAACAACAGTTAATTCTAATTCAGCTGTGAAATGTCTGGGGTAATTTTCCAAAACCAATCATTGTTATAGACTTTTCAATCAGATTAAAATGAATCACAAATGTCACCATCCTTTAATGCTTTCAGGCATTTTGAGGATTATTATTCATTTCCTCTGGCTTTCTCTTATGATTATATTCATTTTTTTATTGAAATGAGAAATTTATGTTATACTTCTTCAATTTTTTTTTGATTGAGATTCCCTGCTGCCTTTAGTAGATTGAATGCTAAAGAAGTGCTCACTACTGGCACTGTGAGCGCCACTTCACAGAATGGCAATGTAGCAGTCCCTTTATAACACCCTCCAATGGACATGACAGAACTTCAGGCCTGAACCTCTAGCCACTGCAAGGGAAAGATCATCAGCAGCTGGTTCCACTGGGACAGCTGCTTTGCTGTGTCAAGAGTCTGCTGAGATGTTTAAGGTTTCCAGGAACCCATGTCAATCATCTATTGCTCAGTCTCATTTTATTGAGGAAGCACTTTCTAGGAATGGTAGAATACAACTTTGTCAGACAAGTAGGTCAGACACCATAATGCTGGAACTACAATTAAGAATGTGATTGTAGACAGGACCAGTAGATTGTTGATCATTTTGGTTGAACTCTGCCCTGTATCACATCCACAGCCAGATCACGATGTTTACTGTTCATTTCTGAATGTTAATCTGTGAGTGATGAGACAGGTGTAAAGTGACAAAATACTGTAAATGCTGAAAACGTGAAATAAAAAACACAAAATGATGGAAACACTCAGCAGGTCAAGCAGCATCTGTGTGAGAGTAAAACAGAGTTAATTTTCAGTCAGTGGCCTTTCGTCAGCTCTGAGAAATGTTCAAAGTTGAACATGTGGTGAGCAAGGTGAAACAGGAAGGATGGGAAGGAGAACAAAGGGGAAATTCAGTGATAGAAAGGAGGGCAGAATAGACTAGAACCTAGTGTTGTGTGATTTTTAACTTTGTCCACCCCAGTTCAACACTGGCTCCTCGACATCAGGATTGAATCACAAGAGTAGTATAAAGCTAAAGGAAGAGTTAATGAGACAAGTTAAAAAACAAAAATTGTACTTAGATAAGATGTAAATGACTATAAAATGCTGTTCAAATGAAAAGTAAAGAAATGAAGGAAGAAACAAGAGAAAACCAGAAACGTGAAAAAAGCATGAAAAGAGAAACATCATGATTTAAAATCAATGTTGAGTCTAAAAGATGTAAAGAGCTGAGTCACAGGATGAGAGGAGTTATGTTGAACTTCAATGGAGCACCGAGGCCAAACACAGCAGTGTCAGATTGAAGTAACAGTTGGCAGGAAGCTCAGGGCACTCTTCAGGTAACTGAAGTGCTTGAAAAAACAGCTACCCAGTCTGCACATGGACTCCCTAAGAAGTGAATACAGTAGACTAAATTGAAAGAAGTACAAGTAGGAGTGTTTGGAGCTTTGGACAGTGAAAAGAAAGAGGCAAGATGATAAATGATGCACTTCCTGTGCTTTCATGAAGAGCTGCAAAAGGAAAGGGACAGGTCTTGGGTAGGAAGTGGGGTGGTGACCTTGAGTGGTACAGGCAACACTGCTTTCTGTTTAATGTGGGCTGCACTTAAAACACTTTCCCACAGACAAGTGCAGTTTGCTGAGGCACTCTTAGCTGTATATTGTCTGTATGTTATGATGAGTGGGCATCTAACATGAAGTGAAGAACTGTCTTCTGTGAATTCCTGATTTAAGGCCCTTTCAGATAGCATTATCCATGTCATTCCTTTCTGTTTCATAGTTGAAGGAATCCCTCTGGAAAACCTACACCCTCAGTATAAGTTAGCATCTTGAGTAGAACTGGGTAAAACTAACAGTAAAAGAAGATGACTAACCACAAAAATACAAAGCAAATTGATATACAGGGTCAAAAAAAATTGGCTTTTAGTAACAAGAAATAAAATATCTCCACAAAATGATATCTATATTCAGGATAATTTACTGAGGCTCAGACCGTCATGAATGTGATTACTTGGAAGTGATTACTTGGCATGGGGGTTGGGATAGAAATTGGGGAAAGTAGGGGGTTAATCATTTCCCCTCGACCCCAATCGAATGCTGTGAAGCAGAGACTGGCAATTTTTTTTCAGGAAGATTAAGTAGTGACTTTTCCTTAGTAATGCATTTGAGGCTGTTGTTTTTAAGAACCAACTTTATATCTCAAAATTGTCTATAATTCAGAGAAATAGATGATATTAGTTCCTCCCATGTTCATCCAAAAACGGACTTTTTTGTTTCCATATTTGAGATGCATTTGCTATCTTTTAAAATAATTGTGTGATTACATAGAATACCTCTTGTGTCAAGTTCTGTCATTTAGAAGCCTAAAGAAAATGCTGTTAACATTTACCTTCAATGTCACTGAAGCTTGTAAAGGAAGTTGCCATTAGTGTTTGAAATCTGAAATGATCTGTCACAACCTGTTAGGAAAATGTCACTCTAATACTTCAGTACAAAGTGATTGACTGGATAAACAGAATCTCTAGGAAAAGTTTTATAGGGATCTGAACGATATAGTTGATGGCGAGATGTGTGTCAAAATTGGCCAACAACAGTAAAGCCATTTCCTGTGCTTCTGGACAAAGGGTGTGGCGACATTTTTGCTAGACAGTGAAAAATCGGGATTATTGCTCCATGAACCTTGTTGATAGGCCAATGTACCCTATTAATATTCACCGTTATTTCTTACCAAACTCATCAAACAAGCCTGGCATTAAGAAAACTCAACACAGATCTTAAGGAGAAATAAGAAATACAGTCTTACTTCTAGTAGAGAATTACACTTCTAAAACCAAGTATTGATACAGTAAAATATTTTAGTAGGATATCAGTCAGTTATGCAAGCATTATTTACATTAAATCTCTGAGAAAATAGAAGACTATAAAATGACAAAGTCATTTGGTAGGACACAACTTGGATATTGAGGAAAAATTATACATTCTGGTGAGCTTTCTCATTTTGTAATTTTACACAAGAATTCAAGTACAAGGGAAAAACTAACGTTTCTACTGCATGAGAGGAGAATGCTGATTGGTTGGCAAGTGAGTACATTGGTAGAGATGTTGTCATGGAAAATGTACCCTTAATGCTCCTTGACAGTAAATAGTCAGGCTTTGCTGAATTTTAAACCAGGGAAGTTGACTCTAATTGGTAAGGGGCGGGGTAGGCAGTCAACATTTGGTAACATCTAATTGTCCTGTGAAATTAACCAGCAAATGGCTGTCACGTATTTTTGTTGAATTGAAACAAATGCAGAATGCAAGTGTTTTCTGTCTGCAAAGAATAGGGTCCTGTGTATTATTATATGTAGCTTCCAGTACACACACGTCATTAACACTGTCAGTCTTACTGTGCTAAATTGATTGTCAGCATAATTCCTTACACATTCAGGATTATCCAGCAAATATTGTCAAATTGTAGAATTCCATCTAATATCAGTCACAGTGTGGCAAGTTTTGAAAGTGCAGGCTGATTAGGTACAGACAGTTGCTTGTTGCAGTCAACCAAAAGGACATTCTGTTTGATACAATCTGCCAGTCTTTGGGACATATGGTCTATATATCTGGCAGCAGACTGGCACTGAACTTTATATACCCTATTACTCATTTATAAAATAGGCATAATGTCTTTTTGGCTTGATGGCAGCCTCCTTTCAAAGGCAAATACCACTCTTGTTGTTACTCAAACCTTTGAAATACCTTCCATTTCCACTTTTTAAACAGCAAGTTAGAATCTGGAACACGCTGCCCAAAAGGGTGGTTGAAGAGTTTTCAGGCATAACTTGCAAAGGAGAATGTGATACATATTTGAACAGGGGAAGTAAATTGCAGGATTATTGGGAACGATTGGGGAGTGGGATGATTAGATAGCTAATCAAAGAATCATTCTCGAATATGAATGAAGTATCTAAAGGGGAAAGCTGGATGATAAGAGTCCTACACTACTTCATGGACCTTGACAGGGAGTGATTGAATGACTTCAACATAGTGAGGATGACTCGAACATAATTTGCAAACAATCTGTACTTTTATCTTGGAAGAACCTTTCTGGCACTGACTGATTTGGGCATGTCCTACCACTTGCTGTTCCACTTTCCTTGCAGAATGACTTTTGCAGGTTCCAAATTAATCTTTTTTTGTTGTTGTTCTATTGACTTGAGGAGCATTTCCACATTTCAAATATAAAAGCTTTCATGAAGTGTATCTGCTGTCAAACTTTCTGAAAATTACTGTGGTGTGCGTTGTCCCTTTAAGCTACTAAAGAACTTCAAATTCTTGGAGTAACAACTCTTGCCTCCAAGTAACAGTACTCTAAATAGGAGTCATTAGAAATGAAGGCTTGTTGCTGTTTTACAAAAGGGGTTGATCATGGAAACCTAACAGAATCAACATGTCTCTTGGTGGGTGAATGTGGCTGCCATTTCTCTGCATGAATGTTTAAAGAGGAAAATCTGCTATTAGAATATATGAGACGTGGATGAGTCTGAGGAATATGGAGGACAGGATGGCAGCAATGATTTGCAAAAGGGGTATTTTCAGGGGTGTTATCATTACCGTGGTTTAATTAGGAGTTTGATTCATTTTTTTCAAACAACAACCATCTATCTACATTAGATGCTCTGTAAATACTATGCGCATTTCAGTGAATTCCCTTTGATGTTTGTACAATGCCACAGAAGGACACAGCTAACAATAGCTTCTGCCACATGAGAAAATACTTTATGCAAATGTAAAGTCAGTCCTGTTAATGTGGGATGGTGGATAATTGTGACTTCGATGATCAGTCCTTCTGCCAGCACATTAGTGTCATCAATAAGTTTATTATTGTTGCTGAACATGAAACTACAGCTCACCCACTGTACCTTTATGGAGAATTAGTTCGTGTAAGTAAGTAAATGATGTGTTCTAGCCACGAGAGAGTATCATTTTAAGGTATTTCAATTATAGAATAACAAAAGGCTACTTCTGGCACGACTCAGTAATTTATTGAAATTTATGCATGTGTAAAATTTAGTAAATCATTATTCGATATGATGAGGTGCATACTTATAACAAATTAGATGTGGTTTGCTGATACGAGACATCCTGGTTACTTAGACATTTCCCGTTAGCCTCCAGTTCAAAAACTGTTTGTGATACAAGTTGACAACTTCAATTTATATTTTGGATGAGAATGCAACAACTTTGTAAAATTCCTGGAAGGTTATGATTGTTTTTGCTTGGCTAATCTCAGAACAATGCAATTTTTTTAGATTAGATTACTTAAATTATATTAGATTAGATTACTTAGATTACAACATTAGATTACAACATGTAAATTCATGATGCTGCATGACTTAATGGGAGTTGACATTTCTAGGTTGGGTCACAAACCTAACATCTACCTCAATATTCCCGTAAGGGGACAGGAGGCAGACAAAAAAAAGCATCATGGTATCTCAAACTGGAGGCAATTCTGCGGTGCTGTTAAAAATGAATGATCAGCTAGAAGCCATCATTGATGCCTGTGATTGAGTCAGTCATAACCCTGTGGGTGCTGAGGATAGAGGGTGTTGACTGTCCCCCTCCTGCTTCTTACAGGGTATATTGATGCAACATGAACCCAACCTTGAGGAAGGCTGGAATTTCTGGTCACCAAACTATCCACCTGTTTTCCAAATTAACTTCAACTCTTTCCTCCTAATCCATCACTATGGGCTTGGAAAATCCAGGCGAACATTGTTCTTCTTGATAACAAATCCCACAAATTCACAGATTTATGCTCTAATAACAATTTATACAACAAATTATCATTTTCTTTAGTGCATTCTGAACCACTGTACACTGAAGTGTTGATGCCCTAATTCTGATAATGTCTACTTTGACTGAGTAATGAATGTACTGCAATACGAACGGCTATGTACCAGCATCATAAAGTGTTAGTACTAGCATGGACTTACAGAGGTTTATAAAATCATGACAGGCATGGATAGGATGAATAGACAGATTCTCTTCCTTGGGGTGGGGGAGTCCAGAACTAGAGGGCATAAGTTTAGGGTGAGAGGGTAAAGATATGAGAGACCTAAGGGGCAACCTTTTCATGCAGAGGGTGGTATGTGTATGAAATGAGCTGCCAGACGAAGTGATGGAGGCTGGTACAATTGCAACATGTAAAAGGCATCTGGATGGGTATATGAATAGGAACGATTTGGAGGGATATGGACCAGGTGCTGGCAGGTGGGACTCGATTGGGTTGGTATATCTGGTCGGCATGGACGAGTTGGACCGAAGGGTCTGTTTCTGTGCTGTACATCTCTATGACTCTATGACTGCGTGGCTGCCTATGTGCAGCAAACCTGCATCAAACCAGGTGAAAAGAACACTGTGTCCCAATGCAGTGAGATAAGACTTCATGTGGGAATAAGGAATAACTGTGGTATGTCAAGTTGCACTGATTTACATAGCAGCTGCAGAACATCTACAAGCTTTCTTGAAAAGCTGGCTGTGGAAGAACAGCACCAGGGGCTAAAAAGCAAGGGAGAAAATAAACAGATACTACATAATGCTTCAATGTGTGTCGATCATTGCTTGCAAAATTGCATTGAAGGACTAAAGCTACGGTTTCTAACAAGTTAAATTTCAGTGCAGCTAAGCAACTTATTTAACTGCCTCTCCATCTGGTTTGCATCTTGTAGAAAGTTTAAAATTCCACCCAAAAGGTGAAAAAAATGCTGAAGTTAAAATCCAGTCTTTAAATGGATCACAAAAAAACTGACAAAAATATATACAAAACTCTTGTAAGCAGTCTACAAATTTAGCATCCCTCAGTAAGTATCCCCAGTGATGGTGCAATTACTCTGAAGTCTTAATTTGTGAGGTGCTCATGTTCTGCCCAATATCTAACAATACATTATCCAGCAGTGTAACAACAGCATCCTCATGTGGTCTCATCTAGTCGTGACCTTCACATCTTCTTCCATCCCTTGATGGTAGACTGAGAAAGCACTTGATCAAACAAGCCATTAAATTGCTTTATTTCATAGAATAGATTCCCTACAGTGTGGAAGCAAGCCATTTAGCCCATCAAGTCCACACTGACACTCTGATCAGCATCCACCCAAACCCAACCCCTCCAAACCTGCATTTTTCATGGTTGATCCACTTAGCCAGGCACTATGGACAATGCAGCATGGCCAATCCACCTAACATGCATATCTTTGCACTGTGGGAGGAAACCCACAGAGACATAGGGAGAATATGTAAAATCCACACAGATAGTGACCAAGGCTGGAATCAAACCCATATCCCTAGTGCTATGAGGCAGCAGTGCTGACCACTGAGCCACTGACCACTGAGCCACTGACCACTGAGCCACTTTGCCACACAGTATTTGAACATGCAAGAACACTAGCATGATTAAATTCTCTAATTTCAGTCATTAAAACTTGTCTACCCTCTTACATTCTAACTTTCTCCTGGCCTTTGCTGGGCTTGATTGTCATAATAATGTGGAGAAAGTGAGGACTGCAGATGCTGGAGATCAGAGCTGAAAATGTTGCTGGAAAAGTGCAGCAGGTCAGGCAGCAACCAAGGACTAGGAGAATCGACGTTTTGGGCATCAACCCTTCTTCGAAACGTCGATTCCAAAAAGAAAGAAAGATCCTAGGAGGAGGCATGGGTGGCCATGGCTGACGAGGGAAGTTAAGAAACATATAAAGTTAAAAGAGAAAAAGTATAACATAGCGAAGATAAGTGGGAAAACGGAGGACTGGGAAGCTTTTAAAGAACAACAGAGGATTACTAAGAAGGAAATATGCAGAGAAAAAATGAGGTACGAAGGTAAACTGGCCAATAATATAAAGGAGGATAGTAAAAGTTTTTTTAGGTATGTGAAAGGCAAAAAAATGGTTAAGACTAAAATTGGGTCCTTGAAGACAGAAACAGGAGAATATATTATGGGGAACAAAGAAATGGCAGAAGAATTGAATTGGTACTTCAGATCTGTGTTCACTGGGGAGGACACAAGCAATCTCCCTGAGGTAACAGTGGCTGAAGGACCTGAACTGAAGGGAATTTATGTTTGCCAGGAATTGGTGTTGGAGAGACTGTTAGGTCTGAAGGTTGATAAGTCCCCAGGGCCTGATGGTCGACATCCCAGGATACTGAAGGAGGTGGCTCGAGAAATCGTGGATGCGTTGGTGATTATTTTCCAGAATTCGATAGATTCGGGATCAGTTCCTGCGGATTGGAGGGTGGCTAATGTTATACCACCTTTTAAGAAAGGTGGGAGAGAGAAAGCAGGAAATTATAGACCGATTAGTCTGACCTCAGTGGTGGGAAAGATGCTGGAGTCTATTATAAAGGATGAAATTATGACACATCTGGATAATAGTAACAGGATAGGTCAGAGTCAGCATGGTTTTATGAAGGGGAAATCATGCTTGACTAATCTTCTGGAATTTTTTGAGGATGTAACTCTGAAGATGGACGAGGGAGATCCAGTAGATGTAGTGTACCTGGACTTTCAGAAGGCTTTTGATAAAGTCCCACATAGGAGGTTAGTGAGCAAAACTAATGTGCATGGTATTGGGGGTAAGGTACTAACTTGGATTGAAAGTTGGTTGGCTGACAGGAAACAAAGAGTAGTGATAAACGGCTCCATTTCGGAATGGCAGGCAGTGACCAGTGGGCTACCGCAGGGATCAGTACTGGGACCGCAGCTTTTTACAATATATGTTAATGATATAGAAGATGGTATTAGTAATAACATTAGCAAATTTGCTGATGATACTAAGCTGGGTGGCAGGGTGAAATGTGATGAGGATGTTAGGAGATTACAGGGTGACCTGGACAAGTTAGGTGAGTCGTCAGATGCATGGCAGATGCAGTTTAATGTGGATAAACGTATGGTTATCCATTTTGGTGGCAAGAACAGGAAGGCAGATTACTACCTAAATGGAATCAATTTAGGTAAAGGGGCAGTACAGAGAGATCTGGGTGTTCTTGTACACCAGTCAATGAAGGTAAGCATGCAGATACAGCAGGTAATGAAGAAGGCTAATAGCATGCTGGCCTTCATAACAAGAGGGATTGAGTATAGAAGCAAAGAGTTTCTTCTGCAGCTGTACAGGGCCCTGGTGAGACCACACCTGGAGTACTGTGTGCAGTTCTGGTCTCCAAATTTGAGGAAAGACATTCTGGCTATTGAGGAGGTGCAGCGTAGGTTCACGAGGTCAATTCCTGGAATGGCGGGATTACCTTACGCTGAAAGACTGGAGTGACTGGGCTTGTATACCCTTGAGTTTAGAAGATTGAGAGGGGATATGATTGAGACATATAAGATTATTATAGGATTCGACACTCTGGAGGCAAGAAACATGTTTCCGCTGATGGGTGAGTGCCGAACCAGAGGACACAGCTTAAAAATACAGGGTAGACCATTTAGGACAGAGATGAGGAGAAACTTCTTCACCCTGAGAGTGGTGGCTATGTGGAATGCTCTGCCCCAGAGGGCAGTGGAGGCCCAGTCTCTGGATTAATTTAAGAAAGAGTTGGATAGAGCTCTCAAGGATAGTGGAATCAAGGTTTACGGAGATAAGGCAGGAACAGGATACTGATTAAGGATGATCAGCCATGATCATATTGAATGGCGGTGCAGGCTCGAAGGGCAGAATGGCCTACTCCTGCACCTATTGTCTATTATCTATTGTCTAATCTATTCAACCTCTCACTATTCAAACCTTTCAGTCCTAGCAACATCGTTGTGAATCTTTTCTGCACCCTCTCAAATTTAACAACATCTTTCCTATAGACAGGCAACTGGAATAGGATGCAGTATTCTTAAAGTGGTCTCACCAATGTCTTGTACAATCATAACATGACGTCCCAACTCCTATACTCCATGTTCTGACCAATGAAGCAAGCATGCCAAATGCCTTTTTCACCACCCTGTCTATCTGCAATTCCATTTTCAAGGAATTATGCCCCTGAATCCCAAGACCTCTTTGTTCAGCAACACTCCCCAGGGCCGTACCATTAAGTGGATAAGTCCTGCCCTGATTTGCCTTACTAAAACGCAACACATCACATTTATTTAAATTAAACTCCATCTAGTGGTAGAGAAAAGTGTGCAGAGGACACTGAAAATCTATAGAGGGATATAGATAGATTAAATGCGTGACAAGGGGTCTGGCAGATGGAATACAATGTTGGTAAATGTGAGGTCATCCATTTTGGTAGGAATAACAGCAAAATGGTCTATTATTTAAATGTGAAAAATTGCGGCATGTTGCTGTGCAAAGGGACCTGAGTGTCCTTGTGCATGAATCACATAATGTTGGTTTGCAGATGCAGCATGTAATTAAGAAGGCAAATGGAGGGATCGAGTTTAAAAATAGGGAGGTTATGCTGTGATAATAGGATACTGGTGAGGCCACAAATAGAGAACTGTGTACAGTTTTGGTCTCCTTACTTCAGAAAGGATGTAATGGCACTTGGAGGGTGTGCAGAGGAGGTTCACTAGGTTGATTCTGGAGTTGAGGTTTGGCTTATAAGGAGAGATTGAGTAGACTGGGACTGTACTCATTGGAATTTAGAAGAATGAAGGAGGATCTTAAAGAAACATAAAACTATGAAGGGAATATATAAATAGAGGCAGGGAGGTTGTTTCCACTGACAGGTGAAACTAGCACTGGGGGAATAGCCTCAAAATAAGGAGGAGCAGATTTGAGTTCAAGAGGAACATTTTCACCCAAAGAGTTGTGAACCTGTGGAATTCCCTGTCCAGTGAAGCAGTTGAGGCTACCTCATTGAATGTTTCTAAGGCAAAGATAGATAGATTTTTCAACAGTAAAGAAATTAAGGGTTATGGTGAGCGGGTGGGTAAGTGGAGCTCAGTCCACCATGATCTCATTAAATGGCAGAGAAGGCTCAAGGGACCAGATGGCATACTCCTTCTCCTATTTCTTATGTACTTAGCCACTTATTGATCCATCTGATCAAGATCCCATTACAGTGTGACATAATCTTCTTTACTGTCCACTGCACCACCTACTTTTCCCTCTATCCTGATTCAATAAGGGCGGCATAGTGTTGTATAAGTTAGCGCTGCTGCCTCACAGCACTAGAGACCTGGTTTTGATTCCAGCCTCAGGTGACTGTCCATGTGAGGTTTGCATATTTTCCCTGTATCTGTGTGGATTTCCTTCGGCTGTTCCAGTTTCCTCTCACAGTCCAAAGATGTGCAGGTAGGTGGATTGGTCATGCTGAATTGTCCATCGTGTCCAGGATGTGCAGGCTAAGTTGATTAGTCATAGGAAATACAGGGTTACAAGAATGGAGTAGGGGGGTGGGTTTGGGTGGGATGCTCTTCGGAGGATCGGTGTCAACTCGAAGGGCCGAATGGCTTGCTTCCAGACTGTAGGGATTCTATGACTTATAAAGAGATCCCAATTAAGGCTGTGAGATATTTATTGACTGTCGAGAAAGACTAAGAAATTGCTTGTAAGTTTACAGTTTATAGTGTTAACAACATGAAAGGGCATTGATATTATCAGCATTTTTCTCTTTACACACTTGATATATCTTTTTGAATACTCAATGCATTAAAATATAACACAAAGTTATATTTTTTGCTGAAATCTTTGTGTTAAAATGGCAATAAACCCAAAATGTTTGCTCAGCATAAACTGAAATTTGACATTGAATCTAGGTAATTAAGAAGGTGGATCTCAGGATGAGATCTTAAAACAGCTTCTGATTCACAAACAAAAATAGAATTTGCAGGAAAAGCTCAGCAGGTCTGGCAGCATCCAAGAAGAGAACTCAAAGCTAATGTTTCGGGTCCAGTAACTCTTCATCAGAACAAATTCACGAGTGTTAACATCTGCCTCGGAAATATGAGAGTCATACTTGCACCTGCACTCACTTTCACATCAGGGGAGGCAATGGCTTACTGTATTATTGCTGGACTGTTAATCGGGGACCTGAGTTCAAATCCTGTCAGATGGTGGAATTTGAATTCAAAGAAACTGAAATTAAGAGTTTAATGATGACCATGAACCCATTACCGATTTTTGTAAAAACCCTCCTGGTTCACTAATGCCCTTTAGGGAAGGAAACTGCTATCCCTACCGAGGCTGGCCTACACGTGACTCCAGACCAATAGCAATATGGCTGAATCTTAACTGTTGGGATGGGCTAATAATTGGCCTCGCTAGCAACACCTTCATCCCATGAATGAGCAAAATGAAATAAAATTTGCCTCACTCGGGCTTCAAATATGCATTATCACTTGGAGCAAACAGCCTCCCAGACAGAGGGTCAGTTTTAACTGGCACCAAGCCAGTTGCTAGAAGCACCTAGTTGATTCATCAACCTGAGGCTTAGTTCGTTTTCATTCCTGGGCCTTGTTTAATTAAAACCTGGACTACCATGATTATGATCAGCCATGATCATAATGAATGGTGGTGCTGGCTCGAAGGGCAGAGTGGCCTACTCCTGCACCTATTGTCTATTACCTCTTGCCCAAAGCAAGCAGGAGGAAGGTTACCATGTTGATGGCATCATTGATCCCTGACTTTTCCATGGGAGGTGGCTCTCCTATGCTCAAACTGGTGATCCCGATAATCACATGGGATCGTAACCTGAAACGTTGTTGTCATCCACGCACCGATCTTTACTCACACATTTCATCAAGCAATGTAGAAATGAACGCTTTGGCCTCTGTATCTTTGTGGGATCTCTGCTGCAAACATCCAGAAAAACAATGAAACTGTCATAGATTCAAACTTGATGTGGTTGAGAGAATTAAAAAAATAAAGAATTTGACCTATGCTAGCAGGCTTGAAAATACATCCTTGAAAGAACTGACTCTGAAGCTCCTGGCAATAATTATATTCACTTCAGCATTTATTTTGCTGATAACAGTTATCTCAACACTAACAGCCAATATCCTCTGTACCATAGTGCATGGCAACATTAGCATTGGAGGATTTATGTTTGCAATGAAATTATTTTAATTTCTTAAAATACCAACCTCATAAAATGACAGACAACCACTGGTTACACAGCTTAACGGTATGAAATTATTTTGCTGTGCTGCCTTTGAATGATAAGTAACTAACAGCTTGTACAATCACCTCCAGAACCTTTAGTTTCTATTTGTTTCCTCAGCTCAGAGGAAATAAATTTAATAAATTAGAGGAAGAATCAAACCTACTTTCATATAAATTGTGTTTGTCAAATGGTGCAATAAAATTATTGCCCCTAATTTGAAAGCAAAAGCCACATCTTCAAAAACTACAAAATGACTGTGGCAAGTATAAAGATAGTTGGATATGTATGATTGTATATTATAATCTCAAGCTACTAACGAATCTTGAACATCTGCAGGTGATAACTGATGGTTCATGTATATGTAGCTTTAGTGGCAGCATCTCAAATTGTTGCCTGACATTTCTTCATTCTGACTTCATAGAGTCAAGTGAATGCTGCAATTACTGTCACCATTCTTTGATAACTTAATGAAATATGTATTTGTTCGAAACATGAAATGTCCTGTGTAATTTATTAATGTAGTTCAAATCAGTACATGAAATCCTTTTAATCTTTAAATGTTCTCTCCTGAATTCATCATAACACCACGCTGGCATTAATACTGGATAAGACTGTATGTTTTGGGGATTTACAGAACCAGAAGTAACTTCTTATTTAGACCATAAAACCCTATAAGACACAGAAGCAGAAATAGGTCATTTGGCCCAACCATTTCAAAGGCATCATGGTTGAAGTAATCTCCCACCAGAATTGATGGGAAACACAAGGTTTAGTGAGGGGCAGGAGCGGAAGCATATTGTAGTAGTAGAGAAATGGTGTTGGAGAAATTGGTAGGATTGAAGGCTGAAAAATCCCGAGGGCCTAATAATCTATACCCTAGAATACTTAAGGAAATGGCCCTAGAAATAGAGTATATATTGGTGGTCATCTTCCAAGATTTTTTAGACTCTTAGAGGGTAGCTAATGCGACCCAACTATTTAAAAGGAGAGGTAGAGAGAAAACAGAGAATTATAGACAGGTGAGTTTGATATTGGTAGTGGGGAAGATGCTAGAGTCCATTATCAAGGATTTTATAGTACAGCACTTAGAAAACAGTGGTAGAATCAGACGCAGTCAGCATGGATTTACAAAAGGTAGATCATACTTGACAAATCTATTTGAGTTCTTTGAGGATTTAACTGAAAGGGTTGATCAGGGCAAGTCAGTGGACATGGTTACTTGGACTTTCAGAAAGTTTTCGCCAACCTCCCACATCTAATCTAATCTAATCAGAGATTAACACATAAAACTAAAACGCATGGGATTGGAGGTAGGAATGAGATGGATAGAAGATTGGTTTGCAGACAGAAAACAAGGAATAGGAATAAATGGTTCTTTTTCTGAATGTCAGTGACTAGTGGGATGATAGGATCCCCAGCTATTTGCAATATACGTTATTCATTTAAATGAGGGATAAAATGTAATGTCACAAAATTTGCAAATGGTACAAAGTTGTGTGGAACAGTATACTCTGAGGAAGATGCAGAGATGTTGAGGTGTGATTGGACAGATTGAGTGGGGAGGCAAATGCATGGCAAATGCAGTATGATGTGGATGAATATCAGGTTATCCACTTTAGTAGCAAAAGTAGGAAGACAGATTAGTTGAATGGCTGTAGATCAAGAGAGGGGAATGTTCAACATAACCTGGCTATCTTCATACACCAGTCACTAAAAGTAGGAACGGAGGTGCAACAGGCAGTAAAGGAGGCAGACGATAATTTGGCCCCCATAGCAAAAGGATTTGAGTAAAGTAACAGAGATATCTTGTTGCAAATATACAGGGCATTGGCAAAGCCACACCTGGAGTATAGTGTGCAGCTTTGGTCTCCTTACCTGAGGAAGAATGTTCTTGCGATAGAGGGAGTACAGTGAAGGTTTATCTAATTGATTTGTGGGTTGGCAGGATTGGCAATAGTGGCTCAGTGGTTAGCACTGCTGCCTCACAGCACCAGGGACACAGGTTCAATTCTAGCCTCGGGTGACTGTCTGTGTGGAGTTCGCATGTTCCCCTTGTGTGTGTGTGTAGGTTTCCTCCAGGTGCTCCAGTTTTCTTTCACAATCCAAAGGTATGCAGCTGAGGTGAATTGACCATGCTAAATTGCCTATAGTGTTCAGGGATGTGTAGGCTAGATGATTCAGTCAGGGGAATGTAGAGTAGTGGGGGATGGGATACTCTTCAGAGGATTGGTGTGGACTTGTTGGGCCAAAGGGCATATTTCCACACTGTAAAGATTCTATGACTCTATGATTGTCTGTTTGATGTATGAGGAGAGACTGAATTATTTAGGATTGTATTCACTACAGAATGGAGGAAGGGGGATCTCAAATAAAATTCTAACAGGTCTAGACAGTTTTGATGCTGGAAGGATGTTCCCGTGGTGGCAAGAGATCAGGACCAGGGGTCTTAGTTTAAGGATAATGGGTAAGTGTTTTAGGACTAAGATGAAGAGAAATTTCTTCACCCAGAGTGGTGAACCTATGGAACTTACTACCACAGACAGTGCTTGAAGACAAAACAATAAGTAGATTGATATTGTTCTTTGGCTAAAGGAATCAAAGGGAATGGAGAAACAGTGGAACCAAAGTACTGAGTTTGGTGATCAGCCATGGTCATTTTGAATGATGAGAGCAGGCTCAAGGAGTTGAATGGCCTACTCCTGCACGTCTCTCCTATGTTTCTATGATCTGATAATCCTCAACTCCTCTTTCCTTCCTTTCCCCCATAACTCTGATTCTCTTACTGGTTAAATGTCTTGTTATGTCAGCCTTAAATATATCTAATGGTCCAGACTCAACAGCCCTTTGAAATAAAGAATCTTTCAGATTGACTACCCTCTGAGAGAAGAAATTCCTCCTCATCTCTGCCTTAAGTGGGCAACGTTTTAGTCTGAGATGATGCCCTATGGTCCTGGCATGTCCAATAAGTGGAAGAAATCTCTCTGCATCTATCATGTCAAGCCTCATAAGAATCTCATATGTTTGAATAAGGCCACCTCCTAGTCATCTAAATTCCAATGAGTACAAGATAAACCTACTCAATCTTTCCTCCTAAGACAATCCATCCATACACAGAAAATGTCCACAGTATTTAGATGTTATTTGACTTGTGTCTTGTATAGGTGTTGCAAGACTTCCCTTTACTTATTCTCCATTCCTTTTGTAATAAAGTCCAGTTACATTCCCTGTTACTTGTTGAACTTGGATGCTAGCTTTTTGAGCTTCGTGCAATAGAACTCCCAAATCTCTCTGTGCTAAAGCTTTCTGTAATCTTTGTTCATTTAAATAATTTTCAGGTCTTCTATTCTTTCTGCCAAAGCGCATCACCTCATAATTTTCTCACATTATATTCCATCTGGCAAGTTTTAATCTGCTCTCTTAATCTGGGCATGTAACTTTCTAGACTATCTGTTCCATTCTGGATACTTACCTTCATACTTATTTTTGTGTTATCCAGAAATTTGCTAAGAGTATCTTCAACTTTATCATCCAAGTTATTAGTGTATATTGTAAATGACCATGGCTCCAACACTGCTCCCTGTGGCACTCCATTATTTAAGGTTGTCATTTTGAATACATCCTCCTTTTCCCAATTCTCCATCTTCTATTAGTTAGCTAATCCTCTACCCATTCTAATATACTATCCCCAACAAAATGGACTCTTATCTTATTAACTGGCCTTATGTGTGAAAACTTATCAAAAGCCTTTAGAGATCCAATTTTATTACTATTACTGGTTCCCTTTTATCAATCTTGCTTGCACCTCCTCAAAGAATTCAACTAAATTTTTCAGATAGGATTTCCCCTTCATGAAGCAATATTGACTCTGCTTGAATATATTATATATTTCTAAATTCTCTGCTTTTATCCTTTATAATTGGCTCTAACACTTTCCTAATGACATATGTTAAGATAATTGACCTGCTTTTTGACGACCTCCATTTTGAAATAAAGTTATGACACTGGCAGTTTTCCAGATTATAAGGATTCTTTGGAAGATTATTGTCAGTGCATCCATTATCTCTGTAGCTACTTTGTTTAAAATCTTGGGATGCAACCCATCACATTCAGGGAACTTATCAGCCTCATTTGTTTCCCTATTATTTCTTCCACAATTAGAGTAATTGAATCTATCTTCCAACCCCATGTTAGCCTCATGATAATTTGATACTTTTGGAATGCTATTAGTTTCTTCCACACTGAAAACTGATGTAAAGCATTTATTCAACTCCTCTGCCATTTCTGGGTCCCAATTGTTATTTCCCCAGCAGAGCCAGCATTCTAGATTATTACCTTCATATTTATTTTTGTGTCATCTGGAAACTTGCTAAGAGTATCTTCTACTTTTATCATCCAAGTCATTATTGCATACTGTAAATATACAGAAAAGGAAGATAGTGCTGTTGATGCTCTCATTGTTGCCTCCATGCTCCTCTGGAATCAAAACCAGAAGTGGTGTGCCCATTGTTGCTGACTGTGCCTCACCCCCACCCCCACCCCCCTTTACTAGAGATCTCTGACAACCTAGCCCCAGCTGTCATATCGACATTCCCTTCCACTTGCCACTGGCACTCCCCTCACTTCTCCCCTTTCTGCCTAGCTCGCCACTTCCCTCAAGGAGTGGGGCGATCAGTAAGATAGAAGTTAAAGTAGCAAGGGCTCTTTCTGACCGTTCTTTAGGGTCAAAGGTTCTGTCATTCATTTCAGGGGCATCAGGCTACTACATGAAATACAGTTTAAGTCTGAAACCAGTACACAAGTCCTGCAGCTTCACTGTGATGTCATAGGAACTGTGACTGCATTGGGTCTGAGGGCATTCATGCAGTTGTTAGAACTAGAATTAGAATTAGAATCCCTACAGTGTGGAAAGAGGCCATTTGGCCCAACAAATCCAGCAGACCCTTCAAAGCATATCCCTACCCAGACCCATTCCCCTACCCTATTACTCTACATTTCCCCTAACTAATGCACCTAGCCTACACATCCCTGAAACTAACCTGCACCTAATTGCACATCTTTGGATTGTGTGAGGAGACCCAGACAAAACCCAAGCATTCACAGGAAGAATGTGCAAACTTCACATGAACAGTTGCCCAAGGCTGGAATCGAACCCAGGTCCCTGGCGCTGTGAGGCAGCAGCACCAATAAATGCAGCCAAATTTACCAGCAACAACACTTCTTGTAAGACGTAGTAAAAAATGAAAACAATTTTCTCGGGCTTTTTGCAATTTAAATCACGCGTTATTCTGAACTGAACGGATTGCTTGAGGTGAGAGTTTTTATTCAGTTAGTGAGAAAGACTAGCAATTGTGCCAGTGGGAGACATTTAGGTGATGCTTTGATATTGTGCTCGGATGTTTGAGTTGCAGTGATTCATCCAGGCAGGCCCACATCCATGGAAAGTAAACAATTCAGCATCAGGATCATCTCCCTGCTCCACTGCTGCACCAACTGAAGTTTCAACTAGAAATACAGATTCTCAAACAGAAAGTTAAAATGCTGTTAGTAATTGAATAAAATGACTTTGGGCTGAGAGAAGATGAGAATAAACAAATAAATTGAAGAAATTTAATCCTCAACAAATAATGCAAATTCACTCTTGAATGTGGAGCACTGAGTGACACAAGTAATTCGAAACAAGAAGGTATTTACATCTTAAGCATGATGTTTAAAAATTGCTAAGTGAATGGAACTATACTGCTCATGAAACGTGCATTGTTCACTATCAGGCAATATGTTTGCGTTTCATAAGATTGCTTCTGAATGTATTACAATCAGGGGGAAAATCACACTTTAGTTGCAAATTTTGCACCATTCATAAAAAACTGGAAGAATAAATTTACTTATACTCAAGGGAGGTGGGGAAGCTGAAAAACAGTCCATAAAATAAAAACAAAGAACTGTGGATGCTGGATGTCTGAAACACAATAGAAAGTATTGGAGAAACTTTTAACTTATCAAGTTCAGGGACCCTCTGTCAGAACTGAAGATAGATGGGGAGGGGTGATATTTATGTTGATCATGGGGTAGAGCTGTGGGGGAAGGAGAAAATAACCCCATACCCTACCCCTCCTACAATGACCCCATTATCAAATGAAACCACCCTTTCCCAGCTATTTTCAGTTCTGACAAAGGGACATTGGTCTCGAAACCTTTGCTCTGCTTGTATGTCTACAGATGCTGCTGAGTTTCTCCATCTCTTTTTGTCTGTATTTAAACTGTCTAGATTATTATTTTATAAGCATGATACTTTGGACTGAATTGTTAATGGATTTGCATCTACAAAGGTCAAATTTATTAGCATGCCACACAAGTGAACATGGTCTGCAATTTAATAGAAAATTGAGGGGATCTTCATTTTTATCCCTAGGAAAGGATTACAAAGAAACTTAACTGGGATTTATGCTACAGCTGTATTGTAGAGTAACATTTATCCCTTCAATACCCCACCTTCATGAAATGAGTAGATTATGCAGTGAATTTTAAATATTCTATTTTTAAAAATGCAATTTCGCAGCCATTTTACATATATCATTGCTATTTCTATTTATGTCGTATATTCTACCATAATTACTTTCCTCTGAGAAAAACAATCATCTCCCTACTTAAAGGTTCAGGCCAAATAAACAAGGAATTTTTAAAAATAAAGTTTCTTGTAAGGTTTTCCATAAAAGCTGGCATTTTCTTTGGCTCAAAATTAAATTGGACTTTATCTGCAGGAGGTTTTTTAAAAAGAATTCTTGAATCCTTTGGCTGCTGAGTGCAGCAATGACTGAATCTCCACCCTCATCAGCATTGTGATGCTTGAAAATGATCCACTTTTCTATTGGAATATTGAGCTCAGCACTCCTTTTACTTCATCACTGAACTCAGCAGTGAGTGCAAATAAATAGCTATTATCAGAATTCAATGCTTTCCTAATCTCTTCATGAGATGAGAAATGCTTTCCACTGACAGAGCCCCAGACATTTTCACGAATATGTTATTCATACTCATTGTTCATTTCAGCACTGGAGTGCAGGTTTCTTCATCATTACCGGGAATTGAGGTGTGAGCACATATTCCACTGCAATATTTATAGGGACCCGTGCTACCCCACTAGAAATTGGAAGAAAATTGTTTCTGAATCTTTCTACCAATCCCATGTTGACTCCTGACACTTTCCAAGGGCAATTAAGGATGGGGCAATAAATGTTGGCCATTGCTGCTAACACAAGCATCCAAAAGTATGTTTCCAAAAATCTTCCAGTATAACATACTGGAAGTGGCAGAGTGGTGATACTCCCTCCTATTCAGAATTGCTATGGATAAATTAAGGAGGATTAGAAAAGTCTGACAGGCCTGTGAATTCAAGCACTAGATTTGAAAATGTGTGCTGTTATTTCCAATAGGTTTGTCAGGCATGCTACAGTCTGGCCAGAGCTTGCCCGGCCTTGTCCCATGTCATCAGTGGTTAATACCGTAGAAACCATGGCCATCATTTTTGCAGATACCCCAACATCAAAGAAAGGCCTCTATTTTCAAAGTGCAATATATTGACTTGTAATTTTCTCACGCCATCTTAAATTTAATTCTAGAAGTCTAAGAAATGGCAGGTAACAGCTGATGACTCATGTATGTTGTCTTATAAATGTATAGTAAAGTGGTTCTTCCAGTCTTCAGGTAAAACTGGTAGACTCTGTTCCTCTGTTTCCTTTTCCCCTGACGATTGAGGAACTTAGACAATATTGTTTGTGTTCCCACCGGGGAATACAATCATCTCTCTATATGTATCTCTTTTGTTTTCTGATATTTTATGTGAATTTTAATAATCTGCCTCATGTTTTGGAGCTTCCCCCAAAGTAATAGAAAACTTACAGCACTAGATCTTTGATGGTTGCCAATCTGCTTCTTTGGGCTAACCACGTCCAACCCTTTTTCCATGTGTTTTAAAGGTAAGCACTGCGAAGAATGTTTAAACAAATAGCCAAAAGAAAACCAGTGCTTATAGTTGAGGGTGTAGGGGAATGAAAACAAGAAAACAAATTAAATGTGTTGATTTTATATAAAAGTTTTGTGAGTTTTCCAGACATTACAGTCAAGTTGTCAAAATTGCCATCTAACATTTAACATGACCTCAGCAAAGTTATGTTCAGCTCTTTTTTTCTGATCTTGAAACAATGGGGTGGAGGCAAGAACCTGCTAATCTAGACAATGTTTCAATGATGTGATCTCTAATATATCAGGACAATCTTTAGACTATATGTGCAAAGGGTCTGGGGGGGGGGGGGGGGGGTTGTAATAGTGTCCTTGCATTTGCCTTGCCTGGAGGTGGGTCATAACTTATACCCACAGAGCATGCCAAAGTAGGAGTCTTACATGTTTAAGCACCTCATTGACTCCAGGCTTCAGTTATTGCAGATTTGCATCTCGGAGACAGACAACAGCATTAAAATGTTGAGACTTTCTGAAACAGCTGCTTAGAAGTTCTTACCATATTAATAGAAGTCCTTCTTTCGCTTTTATCATTACTCATCCTGCCTTCTGTTGTTCCTCTTATTTGATTCCTTTATTAATCAGGCTCAGACACAGTGTGTTTTCTCTCTGTTACTCTCTTTGTTCCTTCTGGTTTGTCTCATACCCCAATATTTTATGCCCGCCATACGTTTTTTTCCCCCATCTCCAACTGTTAATTGCTCCATTTCCTCCAACATTCTCTCAGAAGGGGAGAGGAATTGCAGAAGCCAGGGCAAAGCATGAATGATTGGAAGCAGGAGGATGGGAAATGGTAAGCAAGGAATGGTTGGAGCCAGCGCAAAACAGGAACGAGCAGTGAGCTAATGTGGATTGTGACAAGAATCGGCTTCCAGAAGATACAGTAAACCAAGACCACTATTTTCAGCCTACTCAGTATATGGGGAATGAAATGGACCAAATTGTAGATAAAGGAATTTATTGTTTGCTAATGGGAGAACACCATTGACAGCACAGAAGGGGGCCACTCAGCTCATTCTGCCTTCACTTGCTTTTTGAAAGACTTTTTCATTTAGTCCCACTCTCTTCTTCCTTCCCCATAGGGGCGGCACGGTGGCAGGGTGGCACAGTGGTTAGCACTGCTGCCTCACAGCGCCAGAGACCTGGGTTCAATTCCTGCCTCAGGTGACTGACTGTGTGGAGTTTGCACATTCTCCCCATGTCTGCGTGGGTTTCCTCCGGGTGCTCCGGTTTCCTCCCACAGTCCAAAGATGTGCAGGTCAGGTGAATTGGCCATGCTAAATTGCCCGTAGTGTTAGGTAAGGGGGAGATGTAGGAGTATGGGTGGTTTGTGCTTCGGCGGGGCAGTGTGGACTTGTTGGGCCGAAGGGCCTGTTTCCACACTGTAAGTAATCTAATCTGGCAGATTATTTTGTTTTAACAATGTCTAGTCATTTAACTAAGTCTAATGTGAAAGCTATTGGTCTCCCAGGAAGAGAACAGATGCTCCAATGATTCAAGGGCATGAGATGGATGTCTTTTAAGACTTTTGTCTCTGAAATATGGACTTATTCATTAAAGTAAGTCAATAAGGAAGCAATTCTAGCCGGGCGAATTAAGAATAACCATAGTAACCACATGTGCCTCAAAAGGTTTTGTTTTGCTGCAGGTAATTTTTGGAGAAGCAGGCAGGTGATGTGCAGAATGGTGGGTGAAAATAGACAATAGCCAATAAGGAAGGAAAAAAACCCACTAACATTGCCTATTTCAGATTCGCCAAGCTGTTCAACTGTGAAATACATGATGGCCACATTAAGGTGTTGATCTGATCGTCAGGCAGTCGATACATGATGCTCGAAGCGGTTTACTGTATCTCCTGGAAGCCAATACTTGTCACAATCCACATCAGCTCGCTGTTTGTTCCTGGGGCTTGCTGGTTTGCGCTGGATCCAACCATTTCCTTGCTGACCCTTTCCCATCTCTCAGCGCTGGTCCCGGTATTGACTGAGTGGCATTTGACAAGTGTGAAGGAAATGACACGAGCAGAGAGGTTCCAAACAAAAAAAATACAGAAGTTGCTGGAAAAGCTCAGCGGGTCTGGCAGCATCTGTGGAGAGAAATCAGAGTTAACCTGCTGAGCTTTTTTTTTGCCCCCCCCCCCCCCCCCCCCCCCCAGCAGCTTCTGTTTTGGGTTTCTGATGGACAGCGTCCGCAGTTCTTTCGGTTCGTGTTGAGCAGAGATTGCACCGAAGTCCTGGATTTCGGCGGATGTTGGGCGCAGCTCCATTTCCTGGAAGTTGCTGCAAACGCCGGCCCTTGGTGCCGTTGGCAGTGGGAGCTTGCAGACTCCTCCCGGGAAGGGGAGAGTCGCTGAGGAAAGAGGGCAGGTGTTGGGGTGGGGGGTGGGGGTCCGTGCCTGTCAGCGGTAGACCGCTGTGATGGTGTCCAGGCTGATCTCAGCTTCGCCCTCGTACGATAGCCCCCCCGGCAGCAGCAGCTGCTCCCCGGGGCGCCGCCGGCTACTGCCGTTGCTGCTGGCGCTGGGAGCCGAGGAGATGCTGGAGACCTTGTCGAAAGGCTCGCTGAGGGAGGGCGGCAGCTGGTTGGGCAGGATGCCCGGGTTAGCCCCCGCTGAGCCGCCAGCAGGCTCCTTCTGCAGCGTGGTGTCATCGTGGTGGTAGGAGACCAGCTCGTTGCTGAAGTTGACCGGCTCCACCGCGTTGCTGGGGCAGAGGCGGGAGCAGCCCAAGATGCTGGTGAACGCCTTCCTGAAGTCCGCGTTGAAGGCGTAGATGACCGGGTTCAGGGACGAGTTGGCCCAGCCGAACCAGACAAAGATGTTGAAGGTGGTGTCGCTGACACAGGGACCCTGCCCTGCCTGTGCCAGAGCCGGGGCACAGAAGGGCACCATGCAGTTCAGCACGAAGAAAGGCAGCCAGCAGAAGACGAAGACCCCCATGATGATGGAGAGGGTCTTCAGCACCTTGGTCTCCTTCTTGAAGGAGGTCTTCAGGGCAGCTTCATGCGGGCAGTCTGCTGTCTGCTCCTGGCAGCTCTGGGCGTGTTCCACTGCCCTCTCCAGGGATGAGATCCTGCGGATCTGGGTCTGGGCGATGCGGTAGATGCGGGTGTAAGTGGCCACCATGATCACCACGGGGATGTAGAAGCTGATCAGGGAGGACGAGATGGCGTAGGTCCTGTTGAGGCTGGAGTCACAGCCGGCCGTGCTGTTGGTCCTGTCCTGTAGCACCTCTGCCCCAGCCCGGTGCCAGTTCAGCTGCACTGGTATGAAGGAGATGAGGATGGACAGTGTCCAGGCCACCCCGATCATCACTGAAGCCACCCTCTGGGTCATCTTGCGCTCATATCGGAAGGGGCTGGCGATGGCCCAGTACCTGTCCAAGCTGATGATGCACAGGTTGAGGATGGAGGCGGTTGAGCACATGATGTCGAAGGCAATCCAGGTGTCACAGAAGGGGCCGAAGAGCCAGCGGCCAGCCACCTCGCTCAGGGCTTTCCAGGGCATCACCAGCACCGCCACAAACAGGTCGGACACCGCCAGTGAGATGACAAAGAAATTGGTGACTTTGGAGCGCAAGTGCCGGAACTTCATCACCGCCAGGCACACCAGGGTGTTTCCCAGCAGTGTGGAGAGAATGAGGAGGAAAAGCAGGCAGCCTGTCACTGCCCGCACTGCCAGTCCTTGCCCCACTCCGCTGCTGTTGCCCTGCTCTGTGAGGTTGCCCATGAAGATGTTGCCAGTCTGTCTCTTTCTCTCTCTGTGCTTTAGCACAGCTGCAATTCTCCTGCTCTGCCCTCTCCAAAGTCAATCCACATGTTCTCTCACCTCCTTCCTCCAGGACCAGAGAGGACAACTAGGAGTGAATTCCTGGCTGGCCCAGTGGTGAGGGTGGGGGGGATATCTCCATGAATGTTGCCTGCTGCACTCACACCGAGTGGCTCCTGTCGATTGGAGGGTATTTCTAAACACAAACATATTGAGTTATGGATTATACAGGTTTAGCAGGACAGGGATCCTCACAGTAATCACAATACAAGGGTGACATTAACGGAAACACATCCTAGCTTTTAATTGGGAGCCATGATTTGGAGATGGGGTGTTGGACTGGGGTGGACAAAGTTAAAAATCACACAACACCAGGTTACAGTCAACAGTTATTTGGAGGCACTAACTTTCGAAGCACTGCTTCTTCAGGTGCACAACCACCTGATGAAGAAGAAGCACTTTGAAAGCTAATGGCTCCAAATAAACCTGTTAACTTTAACTTTAATTGGGAGGACGCAATATATTGGCTATGTGATATATTCCATACTCTATATCAACTAAATAATGATATTCCAAATTCTACATCACCTGTATTTATTTTATACTCTATATTAACTGTATAATATATTCTATACTATGATATATTCTTATTCTACATCAAATCTATAACATATTCCATATTCTACATTAACTGTATGATATATCCCAAATGTTACATTTAACTATGTGATGTATTCCATACTCTATATTAACTGTACAATACATTCCATATTCTAACTGAATATTATATTCCATGTTCTACATTAACTGTATAATATAACCTATGTTTTATATTAATTGTATGATGTACTGTATTCGAAACTCTACATTAACTGTATATGTTCCACACTCTGCATTAACTGTAAAATATACAGTTATGTATAACACTAATTACACTATTTATGAATTAAAATATATCAGAGCTCAACGTGACACTACACTTTATATAAAAACAGCATTATATATCAATCAACAAAATAGATATCAATTCCCTATATAATTCCCCCTATATATAAAACGATGCATTGACACGGTATATTAGTGGCACTGTAACATATAAATGTCCTTTAGTTAGTGTACAGTGCACTACTAAAGATTCTATATTAAGTGCACTACTAATCCATAGGAAACACGCATTTTTGCAACATTATACCTAACTATAATACATGGTAAGCACATGTCATACTCTGCATACAATACAGATGTACACAAAAATAAGCTAATAACCCATTGAAAATTACAACGGGTATACAGCGGTTAAAGTAAATCGACAGTTTCAGGACTGGAGATCCGTTCGTACCACTGAGGAAGAAAGCAAGTTTTACCTCTTTTAACCACTGTCATCCTTCACAGCTGTTCCTGCAGTTGAAGGGCAGTGGAACCAGTAATTATTTAAAATACATAGCAGTGTTGCCGTGTGAAATAAAGATGCGGTCAGTTAATTCATGATATTATAGGATTCACCTGTTTACAGCAGCGGTTCTCTCCATGGCGCTCTGTTCCTATATGGACACGGACTCTCTTCACTCTTATCATTGGATACATAGGGAGGCATGAATGAGTGAGTGGCAGGATTTCTGCAAGTTCTTAGAATGAATCAGCAAAGGTAAATTAAAAGTACACCTCTGAAACTCTCCAACGGATCGAGCAGAATTGGAGTCATCAGAATTGGTGACGGTTCAGGGTGGTTTCAGTCTGCTCTCGGCCAAGCGGTGGGAAGTTTTTGGTCCAATCATCCAGCAGGGTTGTCAGATGGATTGTTAGATAAATGGGGGCTGGAGAAAACGGAAACTGCCAGTCACTGGGGGTGGGGGCAAGTGCAAATTTAACGAGAAACCCACGCGGATTAACGTGACCTGGTCTCATTCTCGAAGCTTGGGTGAGCGTGGAGCCGTCCTTTCGTGTGAAAAGAAGGGGCGAACCATTGTCGAGAGCCAGCAGCGGTGAGGAGAAGGAATCTGTGAGCTCTCCTATCGCGAGCGAATCGACTTGTGGCGCTGGAGGTAGAGACAGGTTAGTGTTCACTCCAGTAATCCGCTGGAGCGAGAGAGAGAGCGAGATGATTCGGTGTTGACTGGGGCACGTACCGTGATGCTTTTATGGTTTGAGTCCACAGGAGGATGTTCCATAGGGAATGACATTCTCACTGTGTTCCTACCATGTTCAGCAGGCTCAGAACCAACTGATACTGAAGTTGCTTCAGTTCCTGCAGTGGAACGGGGAGCGATTCTGAGACTGACCATAGTTAAGTAACAGTTTGTAGCTACAGTATACAACATCAGGCGGATGGAATAATTTGTGTTTAATGAGTACAATTTCAACAGAGTGGGTCAACCAGATGAAACAAAACGGCAGGAACAATCAGTTAAAGGAGACTGAATGCGTAGTTATGTTTCTGTACTGGGGAAATATGTTAGAAAATGGAAATGCTTCTTATGTCGAAGAGCAGATTCTGGTAGATCACTCGATCTTCAGTTCCCCTTCAGTCTGGGGGTAATGTTTGATGTTGCATTTACTATTTATTTATCCCCTCCAAGCTCACCTGGTGTTTCAGACTTTTGTGAAATCAATGACAACATTTCACATTTGTACAGTACCTTCAGGCAGAGAGAAATGTGCCGCGATAATTCAGAGCTGCGATGAACCAAAAATAAAGAAATAGGAGTAGCAAAACAAAAGCATTGAGTCATTGAATTTTAAAAAAGGTCTTAAAAGTTGTAAGCCAGAGATAATTGCAGTGAGTGAGTGTTCAATGGGTGAAGGGATGGACTGACTTCTTAAGGCTAAGGGAGTAGATACACAAGAGGTCAGGCAGGATATATAAAAGCAAAATATAGCAGATGTGGGAAATCTGAAATAAAAACAAAGTACTGGAGAAACTCAGCAGCTCTGAGAGCGTCTGTGAAGAGGGAAACAGTCAATAGTTTGAAGGCAGTATGACTTATTTTGTTCACTAGACCACGTTCATAAGAATTGTTCACAAGACAGCAAGGCATAGGAGCACAAGTTGGCCATTCGGCCCATTGAGTCTGTTCTCCTAATCAATGTGATTGTAGCTGATCTGATCGTCCTTGACGTCACTTTCCCACCTTATCCCTATAACTGTTGATTCTCTTACTGATTAAAAATCTATCTCAGCCTTGAATACATTCAGTGGCACAGCCTTCTGTGGTAAAGAATTCCATAGATTCACTACTTTGAAGAGAAAAAAGTCATCTTCATCTCTGCCCTAACTGCAAAACCCCTTACTCTAAGATTAGACCCTCTCACCAAAACACTCTTTTTTTTTCTTTTTTGTGTCTGTTGTCAAGTTTCCAAAGGATCATGTATGTTTCATTGAGATTGATTCTCTTCTTCTAACCTCCAATGAGTACAGGCCTCATTTACCCAAACTGTCCTCATAAAACAGTCCATTGATACCCAGGATTAACCTAGTGAACACTTTATGGATTGCCTCCAATGCTTCCTTTATTAGTTAAGAAGCCCCTAAAACTGTTCATAGTATTCTAAGTATGGTTTACCTAGTGCCTTGCATAGTTTAGCAAGACATCCCAATTTGTATACTGCACTCCCTTTGAAATAAGGGCCAACATTCCATTTGTCTTCCCAATTACCTGTATGCTACCTTTTGAGATTTATGCACATGGATTCCAAAACCCCTCTGTGCTATAGCTTCTGCAGTCTTTCTCAATTTAAATAATATTCAGATTTCTACTCTTCCTGCCAAAGTGCATAACCTCACATTATATTCTATCTGCTAAGTTTTCTTTCTTCATTCACTTCACCTGTCCATATAGGCCCTGCAAATGCTTTATGTCATCTTTGCCACTTGGCTTCCCACCTGTTCTTGTAGCAACCATAAACTTGATGATGCCCTATTCTCTTCCCTCATCCAAATCATTAATTGACATTGTAAGTAATTGTGACTGCAGTCCTGATCCCTCTGACAATCTACAGGTTGCCATCCTGAAAATGCCTCCCTTACCCTAGCTCTATCTTCTATTAGGTAAAAACAATGACTGCAGATGCTGGAAACCAGATTCTGGATTAGTGGTGCTGGAAGAGCACAGCAGTTCAGGCAGCATCCAAGTAGCTAATGATTTCGAAGCTACTTGGATGCTGCCTGAACTGCTGTGCTCTTCCAGCACCACTAATCCAGAATCTATCTTCTATTAGTTAGCCAATCCTGTATCCATGCGAATATGTAATCTTGTAGTGTTGGGTTTAAAAATGACATCTTCAAACCAGATAATTAAGAGTTAATCATTAAGGGTTAATTGAACATAACAATGAGCAATTGAACTAAAATGGAAACGTATATGAAAAACAGGCTTAATGCAAAACAATCTGTTTTGACTGGGGAGTGAGGGGTCCTGGTGTGACCTGATGGAAACTGTCTGCTTGTGCAGTCCACATGAGACAATCTGGATTGGTTTCAAACCTATTTTTGAGGGCTGGAAGAGTACTGAAATTATGATGAAATGGGCATCCAGCATATAACCTTAGATTCAGCATAATACTAATATCAGTCCTTGGTCTACACACCTTCGGTCCGGGGTTTGAGTGACTGATTCAGCATAGTACTAATATCAGTCCGGGGTTTGAGTGACTGATACCGTGGAATCTGAAATAGAGCTCCGAGTGGCACCATTGTCATAGTCCCCAATGGATAGAAAGGCAGTGTATGGCTCATTTGTTTACCTCAGTTGTTTAGCTTAATTATGTAACTTTTAATGTATATGTATTAGTATAAACTAACAATTATTAATTTATATGTAGTAAGTATTTTAACCCAATGTGTTAGCTATATGTTGAAATGCACGTAAATTATTGAAATCGCTTTGGTAAGACCTTAAAGAAGCTTTTAGATACTTGTGGTCTAACAGAACAAGCTCCAACATCACAACTTCTTATCTCATTAACAGCTGGTATACCTTATCAAATATTTTTTGGAAATCCAAATATATCACATCCATTGCTTTCCTTTTATTATCCTGTTTGTTAACTCTTCAAATAAATGTCAGGCATGATTTCACCTTCAGGGAACCATAATGACTCTGCGTGATTATGCAATGCCTTTTAAATGCTCTTTAATTGCATCCTTTATAAAAGATTTTAAAATTTTTCCAGTAACAGATGTTAAGCTACCAGTTCTACAGTTACCTTTTTTTAATCTCCTTGCCTTTTTGATTTAAAGTGCTACATTAACAGTTGGCCAATCCTCTGGTACTTATCCACAATATAAGGATTCTTGGAAGATTGCTGCCACTTCACCCATTATCTTTATTGCTACATCCTTTAATTTGCTAGAATGCCTCTGGATAGACTAGCTTTTAGTCCCATTAAGTTTCTTAGTACTTTTCCTCTAGTGATGTGTTTCCTCTTTTGCTTTTGTTCCTTGATTATTTGGTCCTTTTGGAATGAATTGATGTCTTCCACCATGAAGATTGATACAACATATTTATTTAACTCCTTTACTATTTGTTGGTTCCCCGTTATCATTTCTCTTGTTCTCTAAGGGATCTGAGTTCACTTTGGCTTCTCTCGTCCTTTTTATATATTTGAAGAAGCTCTTGCTATCCTTTTGGTTATTACTTGCAAGTTTATACTCAAAGTTTTTTTTGCTTTTTTTTTGTTGGTTTATAAAACTCTTCCGATTCTCTGACTTGCCATTAATCTCTGCTGCATTATGTATTTATTTTCTTTCAATTTAGTGCAATCTTTCCTTCTGTCTGGGATATAGCTTAGTTGTAGCCATGAGCTATTTTCTCAAACATCTGCTATTGTTCCTCAATCACTTTTGCTGCAAAACTCCTTTGAAAGTCCACTCCAGGTAGGTCTGCATTCAATCCTTTGTAATTACTCTTAATTGAGTTTAGCACAATTATTTCCAATTCAAGTTTCTCCATCTCAAACTGAATACAAAATTTTCCCATGTTATGGTCAGTGTTTTCTAGGGATCATTCATTAAAACTGCCTCATTATGCATTACCATATCTAAAATAACCTGATCCCTGACTGGATCCACAGCATATTAGATTAGATTCCCTACAGTTTGGATTAGATTCCCTACAGTATGGAAAAAGGCCCTTCAGCCCAACAAGTACACACTGACCCTCTGAAAAGTAACTCACCCAGACCTATTCCCTACCTTATATTTAACCTGACTAATGCACCTAACATTATGGACAATTTAGTGTGGTCAATTCACCTGACCTGCACATCTTTGGATTATGGGAGGAAACCAGAGCACCCCCACACAGACATGGGGAGAACATACAAATTCCACATAGTCCCCCAAGGTGGGAATTGAACCCAGGTCCTTGGCACTGTGAGGCAGCACTGCAAATCAACGACCCACCATGCTGCCCCAAATTGTTCTTGGAAATTGTCCCAAACCAATGTATGAGGTCTTTTCTTGTAACTACCTTTGCCAATTTCATTTTTCTAGTCTACATTGTTAATGAAACCTACCACCATTTTACTAATGATTTGAAAATCTACTAATGACGTTTTTGTATTCGATATAGCCGGTGCTTTTTGTGAACATGAGAGAGAGGCAAGTCAGAAAGGGGTCTTGTGGCACGAGCCTTATTCTCAACATCTGGATCAGAATATTGAGGTTTAAGTCCAACCTACCACTGAGCTGAGTCAAGACATACCTTAATAGGTTGATGTAAAAATTATCCTGGAGCGGTAGTAGTAGTAATTTCAATGAACTAGAAATCCAGAACTCTGGGCTAATGCCCTAGATATATGGGTTCAAATCACACCACCCCATTGGCAGATATTAAAATTTGGAATCAATAAAATATGTCTTAACGGTGACCCTGTAACCATTGTAGATTAATTTTTGGGCTCTTATGGTACTGTGGTAGTGTCCCTACCTCTGGTTCAGAAGGCCCAGGTACAAGTCCAATTTTTACAGAGGTGTGCTATTACATGTTCAGATAGGTTAATATAAACATGAATACAAAAAACAATTTCCCATATTTTCAGAACTCAGACAGTTTGGTAAATTGCATTGCTACTGAACCATTTATGGCAAGAGGCATTGAAATCTCCATTCAAAAGTACATTGTGTACTTGCTACTCAGTGTTTCATCCAAGTGGCATTCAGCAGTGAGCAGCACTGATTTATTAGCTGTGGGGGTGTGGTAGGTCATAATCAGCTGGAGGTTTCCTTGCCTATTTTTGACCAAATGCCAAGACATTTCACTGAATCTTGATTCATGCTGTGGACTTAAGGCTCTTCCCTCCTGAGTTTATACTCCTCATTTGCCTTCTCTGATGAATCTGTCCTTTTGATGGGACAGAACATACATCAGGATGGTGATCCAAACACCTAGAATGTCGATTGATAGTCATGCTTTTACAGAATCATACCTAAGGACGTGGTGTTGCGTTAATCGTCTGTTTTTCAGCTCTCCTAAATGTTGTTAGCTGACTTTGTAGGGCCAGACAAGGTGGGTGTGTTTTTGTCATCTCTGGATCCAATGTTTAAAAAAAATCCTCTTGTACTTTTCAGCTTGGTATATTTGCATTGAATGCTGGACCAATTCAGAGGGTAGTTCAGAGTCAATTATCCTGCAGTGGTTGCTGAGTCACATATGGAAGAACTTAGAAGTTCTGATTTAAAGTCACAAACCGGAAATATTAACTCTATATCTCTCGCGCAGATGCTACCAGCCTGCTGATTTACCCAGCATTGTCGGTTTTTACTTTAAGTTGCCAGGATTCACAGCCTTTTGATTTTGCATACACTTATCTCATTTTTGTTAAATTCTGGCATATACTTTATATTCCATGTTTAGCATCGGAAATCAAAATTAATTGACTGAATCATTAAAAGGTTCAGACGTAGAAGACTTCCTGCATCTAAGCTCACATACCTATATCTGTTTTAGCTTATTATCACTGGGACCTGTCACTAGCCTGAAACTAGAGTCCATAATTTGAGAAATGCCACTTTACATCAAAAGTAGCTGACAAGGATACTGTCCCACTCTTACCACCTGCCATGGTTGTATTTGAAGCATTTACCGATTAAAAATCAACCTCTTTTTGGTCTTCAACAGAATCAGTAAAATATGTGAGTACAAGAGCTGGTCAGAGGCCATGAGTTCTACAGTGAGTATCTCACCTCTGGACTCCCCATTGTCTGTGTACTATCTACAAGGCACAAGACAGAGGTGTGAATTGATATTTTCCACTTGCCTAGATGAGTGCAGCTCCAAGAGCATTCAAGAAATTTGGCACCATCCAAAACTCAATAGCCTACTTAATAAGCATTGCATCAAACATCTAAAACATTTATTCCTTCCACAAGCACAGATAGCAGTGTGTGCCATCCACTTACTGCACAGCAGCAAGTGACTGAGACATCCTCAATGGCATCTTCTGAACTTTTTGACCTCTGTCACCACTTAGAAGCACAAGGGTAGCAGTTTCATGGAAAAACCACCACTTGCAAGCTCCCCTCCAAACCACTCACTATCCTGACTTGGAAGCATATCGCCATTCTTTTGGTGTCACTGGGTCAACATCCTGGTATTACCTGCCTTAAGCCATTGTGGGTGTAACCACACCACATGGACAGCTGCAGTTCAAGAAGGCAACTCTTCATCATCTTCTCAAGGGCAATTAGGAATGAACAATAAGGAATGGCTTCACCGGTGACGCCCATACCCTTTGAAAGAACAAAAAAAACCTAAATAGCCAGCCACACAGTATTTGTGAGGAAGAAAATAGAATTAATGCCTCAAGTTGAGAACTCTTGATCAGACTGAATTACTTGAAGCTTTTAATCAAAATTGGGAAAGGAAAAAGAGAGGAACGATAAAGGGAAGGTCTGGGATATGGTGGATGGCAGCAGAAATTGAATGACAAAGGGGATAATGTAAATAATTAAAAAGGTATGTTTATGAAAAAAAGCTGAATCATCACCAACAGATGTCCAAGATGAAAGAAAAAGAAGGAGAAATATATGTTAGGATTTGAAATCCGTTAAGCCAATGTTAGGACTAGGTGGTTGGAAAAAGCTTAGCCAAAAGATCATATTTTGTTCTGTAGGCTTATGCTTAGCTTCAGTGGAACAGTGTAGGAGGCTAAGGACAGAAAGGTCAGAGTGAGAGTGGGGCGAAGAATTAAAATGACATGTGAGTCATTAAATTGCCTCCAAAGACTTTGATGTTTCACAGAAAAATCAGACAATCACTATTCTCTGTTCACTAATTAATTCACTGCAGAAAATTGAAATGGACATTTTTACAAGTGTTTACCTTTTAGAGAAAGGAAAGAGTCTTACGCTGTGGGTAAGGAGATAGGGAGAATGGGGGAAGAGAGAAATAGGAATGGTTCATCATCACAATTACATAGAATTAAGGAGCTGTGTATTTGTTTGGAATTTTTCATTGTGGAGAAACAAAATTGCTACCTGATGATCTCACTTAAGTCGTGCTGGGAGGTCAAACAATCACACTAGCAAGAATTTAACCTTTATCATTGTGGAGTGGTTCAGCAACCAATGACCGCATTTTACACTAGTGATTCCCAGTGTGGAACTGTTTTGTCTGAGCTGAAAATCAATCATATATACAAACAGAAAATGCAAAGCAGTGAAACAAAATCACTTTTAAAAATCTTAAGGAAAATTTAAGGTTAGGAATTTAAGTATGGCAAATGATAAAACATCCTGAAAGGTCATCGTGAATGTCCATTCATTCATTGCAGAAAATGTGTAACATTTGTGTAACATTCCTCATTGTGTAACATTCCTCTGAGTACAGAATTATTTTGCGCGCTGAAGCATTGTTCATAACATTTTATTAAACAAGTCACCTTTTAAAACTTCAGGGAATTGAACAGGCTGTAAGTTTCCATAGGATTTTAAATGGCAATATGGGAGTGAGAAAGTTGAAATTCTCACTGATAACAGCAATTGCCAGCTCTGGGGATTAGCCAAAGTGCAGCATGTGTCAGAAGTCTTCAGTGACTGACCGTACTTCAGTTTTCCATTCTAATCTGTATATGCTGATTTTTTTGAAGTTGCAGGCAGTTTTAGAAAGGTAATACCAGTGAGTGCTGATAATTCACAAAATCCAGGCCATTGTATTAAATGTGCTGTTATTATATCCCATACAGTTCAAAACGTGGTTTTCCCACATTGACATTACACCCATAAATTTAACTAGATCAAATATGTAAATACTGTGGCTACAAGTATAGGTCAGAAGTGGGGAATTCTGGAGCAAGTCTCTAACCTCCGCACTCTCCAAAACATCTACAAGACATTAATCAGGAGTATACTGAAATACTCTCAACTTCCCTGGATGAGTCCAACTCCAACAACACTCAAAAAAAACTGCACACCATTCAGAGCAAAGCAGCTTAACAAAAGCAAAACACTGCAGATGCCGAAAATCTGACTGAAATAAAAAGAATGCTGGAGAAACTCAGCAGGTCTGGCAGCATCTGTGGAGAGGGAAACAGAATTAATGCAAGATGGTGGATTGGAAAACTTCTGGATGTAACAGGCTGCTCCTTTGTTTTGAGATATTTTCAGTGTTGGAGGTGATTTCCTCAAATTCCAGGAGTAGCAATTACTGGTTTATATGCTGTTACATTGTTTTGGATCTTTGGAGAAAGGTCAAAACAACAGCACTTTTAAAAGGGATAGGAATAGATGGTGAGGTCGGTGAGAGAGAGTGAATGAAAACCCACTTGCTCCCTGACACAGCAGTGAACCTGCACAGTTGCTGCCTTTGCTGTTTGAATTCATGTACCGCTGGACATCGAAGTGCATCTGGGAAAATTAAACAAACAGTGAAATTTATAACTGATTTCGGAGGAAATTGTTTGAGAGCAGTCACAGCACAGAAACAGATAAGTGATTACTTGTAAGTGTGGCCTTACAGTAAGTCTGCAGTAATGAGTAGAGTGGGTTCTTCCTTGATTATATGTTTTATTGAGATATGTCTCTTGATTAAACTTCAAAATATAAACCATAAGTATTAATTTAACCTGAAGCAATGTTTTGTAGAGGAATAAGACAAGAGCTATTTTCTGGGTCTGTAGATTGAAAGAAGCAAAGGGCCTTTGGTAGAGTGATATGCTCTTCTTGTTGGATGGAGGAGTTTAGGGAGAGTTTACGGGCTACTGAGGATTATATCTGCAATAAAAGCTGTTGGTTTGAATCCTATCAGATTGAATGGATCAGTTGGAGAGACAGAGGCAATGTGGAATTTACAAGAGTAAGGGGATGTAATTGGTGGCAGTTATAGGAAGGGGGAAAAGTCACAGATACAGTCACATAGATGGGTTAACTCCAGAAAAGGTAAGAGAAGTAGACAGGTAGCCTTCTGTGGCTATCCCCATTTCAAACAAGTATGCTGTTCTGGAAAATGTAGGGAGTGATGGATTCTCAGGGGAGTGTAGCACAAACAGTGAAGTTTCTGGTATTGAGACCTGCTCTAATGCAATGAGGGGTACGTCAGGTTCCAAGAGATCAATTGTGTTAGGGGAACTCACTTGTCCGAGGTACAGACAGATGTTTCTGTGGCCAGCAGAGAAAAATCAGAATGGTGATGCCTCCCTGGTGCCAAGATCAAGGATGTCTCCGAGAGGGTGCAGAATGTTCTCCAGGGGGAGAGGGGCCAGCAGGAGGTAATTGGTTCCAACGTGTACAATGGCATAGGAAGGGAAAAGAATGAGATTCTGAAGGGAGAATATGGAGAGTTAGGCAGAAATTTAAAAAGGAGATCCTCAGGAGGAGTAGTAATATCTGGATTACTCCTGCTGCTATGAGCTAGTGAGGGTAGGAATAGAAGGATAGAGCAAATAAATGCATGGCTGAGGAGCTGGTGCATGGGAGAAGGATTCACAGTTTTGGATCATTGGAATCTCTTCTGGCATAGAAGTGACCTGTACAAGAAGGATGGATTGCACCTAAATTGGAAGGGGACTAATATACTGGCAGGGAGATTTGCTAGAGTTCAGGACAATTTAAACTAATAAGGTTTGGTGGAGCTGGGGGGGGCAAAGAGAAAGTGTGGGAAGAGATCAATCGGAGTCTGGTTCAGTTGAGAAAAGAAAGGAATCAAACAGTCAGGGCAGATAGGGACAAAGCAGAGAACAAGGTAGGACTGATTAATTAAACTGCATTTATTTCAAAGAAAGAGGCCTAACAGGGAAGGCAGATGAACTCCTGGCATGGTTAGGAACACCGGACTGGGATATCCAAGCAATTGCAGAAACATGGCTCCGGGATGGACAAGACTGCCAGCTTAATTTCCAGGATACAAATGCTACAGGAAGAACAGAAAGGCAAGAGAGGAGGGGAGTGGTGTTTTTGATAAGGGATAGCATTACAGCTGTACTGAGGGAGGATATTCCCAGAAATGTATCCAGGGAAGTTATTTGGGTTGACCTGAGAAATAAGAAAGGGATGATCACCTTATTGGGATTGTATTATACACCTCGTAATAGTCAGAGGAAATTGAGAAACAGATTTGTAATGAGATCTGTTATCTGAAGAATAATGGGGTGGTTATGGCAGTGGATTTTAACTTTCCAAACATAGATTGGGATACTATAGTGTTAAGTATGTACAAGAAAATTTTCTGATTCAATATGTGGATGTACCGACTAGAGAAGTTGCAAAACTCTATCTACTCTTGGGAAATACGGCAGGACAGGTGACTGAGGTGTCAGTGGGGGAGCACTTTGGGGCCAGCGACCATAATTCTATTAGTTTTAAAATAGTGATGGAAAAGGATAGACTGGATCTAAAAGTTGAAGTTCTAAAATGGAGGAAGGCTAATTTTGACAGTATTAGTCAAGAACTTTCAAAAGCTGACTGGGGGCAAACATCTGCAGGTAAAAGGATGGCTGGGAAAATGTGAGGCCTTCGGAAATGAGATAACAAGAATCCAGAGATAGTATATTCCTGTTAGGGTGGAAGAAATGCTTGTGGGTTTAGAGGATGCTGGATGACTAAAGAAATTGAGAGTTCAGTTAAGAAAAAGAAGGAAGCATATATCAGGTATAGACAGGATAGATCGAGTGAATCCTTGGTGTATAAAGGCAGTAGGAGTATACTTAAGAGACAAATCAGGAGGGCAAAAAGGGGGCATGAGATAGCTTTGGCAAATAGAGTTGAAGAGAATCCAAAGGGTTTTTACAAATATATTAAGGACAAAAGGGTAACTAGGGAGCAGATAGTGCCCCTCAAAGATCAGCAAGGTGGATTTGTGTGGAGCTGCAGGAGATGGGGGAGATACTAAATGTGTAATTTGCATCAGTGTTTACTGTGAACAAGGACATGGAAGATATAGAATGTAGGAAAATAGATGGTGACATCTTGAAAAATGTCCATATCACAGAGGAGGAAGTGTTGGATGTCTTGAAATGCAGAAGTGGATACATCCCCAGGATCTGATCAGGTGTACCCCAGAACTCTGTGGGAAGCTAGAGAAGTGATTGCTGGGCCTCTTGCTGAGATATTTGTATCAGCAATAGTCACAGGTGAGGTACTGGAAGACTGGAGGTTGGCTAATGTGGTGCCACTATTTAAAAAAGGTAGTAAGGACAAGCCAGGGAACTATAGACCAGTGAGCCTGACGTTGGTGGTGGGCAAGTTGTTAGAGGGAATCCTGAGGGACAGGATGTACATGTATTTGGAAAGGCAAGGACTGATTAGTGATAGTCAACATGACTTTGTGTGTGGGAAATCATGTCTCACAAACTTGATTGAGGTTTCTTAAGAAGTAACAAAGATGATTGATGAAGGCAGAGCAGGGATGTGACTTATATGCCTTTAGTAAGGTGTTCAACAAGGTTCCCCATGGGAGACTGATTAGCAAGGTTAGCCCTCACGGAATAAAAGGAGAAATAGCCATTTGGATACAGAACTGGCTCAAAGGTAGAAGACAGAGGGTGGTGGTGGAGGGTTGTTTTTCAGACTGGAGGCCTGTGACCATTGGAGTGCCACCAGGGTCGGTGCTCTGTCTACTGCTTTTAGTCATTTATATAAATTATTTGAATGTGAGCATAAGAGGTATAGTTAGTAAGTTTGCAGATGACCCCAAAATTGGAGGAGTAGCAGACAGTGAAGAAGATTACCTCAGATTGCAAGGGATTTTGATCAGATGGGCCAATGTGCTGAGAAGTGGCAGATGGAGTTTAATTCAGATAAATGAGGTGCTGCATTTTGGGAAAGCAAATCTTAGCAGGACTTATACACTTGATGGTAAGGTCCTAGGGAGTGTTGCTGAACAAAGAGACCTTGGAGTGCAGGTTCATAGCTCCTTGAAACTAGATTCGCAGATAGGATAGTGAAGGCGGCATTTGGTATGCTTTCTTTTATTCGTCAGAGTATTGAGTACAGGGATTGGGAGGTCATTGGTTAGGCCACTTTTTAGAATATTGCATGTAATTCTGGTCTCCTTCCTATTGGAAGGAGGTTGTGAAACTTGAAAGGGTTCAGAAAGCATTTGCAAGGATCTTGCCAGGGTTGAAGAATTTGAGCTATAAGGAGAGGTTGAACAGGCTGGGGCTGTTTTCCCTGGAGTGGGAGAGGATGACTGGTGACCTTATAGAGGTTTATAAAATCATGAGGGGCATGGATAGGATAAATAGATGAAGTCTCTTCCCTGGGTTGGGGGGGGGGGAGCGAGAGACCAGAACTAGAAGGCAGGGGTTTAGGGTGAGAGGGGAAAGATATAAAAGAGACCTGAGGGGCAACTTTTTCATGCAGAGGGTGGTATGTGTATGAAATGAGCTGCCAGAGAAGTGGTGGAGGCTGGTACGATTGCAACATTTAAATTCATCTGGATGGGTATATCAATAGGAAGGGTTTGGAGGGATCTGGGCCGATTGTTGGCAGGTGGGACTAGATTGGATTGGGATATCTGGTCAGCATGGACAAGTTGGACTGAAGGATCTATTTCCGTGCTGTACATCTCTATGACTCTAAGTCCACTAAAACTCTTCTTCAGAACTTCAGTAACCAAAGTGGCTTAGTTAATTGGCATGCCCTTCACCACCTTAAACATTCACTCCCTTTAATCCCAGTGTACTATTGCAACAGTATGTAGTGTGCAATACACAGTACGCAGTACAACAACCTGCCAAATCTTCAAGAGCACGTTTACCATCTGAAAGCTGAAAGGCAATAGACTCTAAGGTACACCACCATCTGCAAACTCTCCTTCAAGTCAATGTCCAAACTTGAATGTGTATTGCCAGTTCCTCAATGTTGCTGAGTGAAAATCCTGGCAATCTCATTTTAACAGCATTGTGGATTTGCTGTCAGCAGATGGGCATCAACTGCTTACATGCAATAAACACTAACATTGCCAGCTATCTCAGGAATGAATAAAGTGCCACAGGACAATGAGGAGGACTATTCATCTTGATCAGCTGTCACATCTCCCTCTCAAAAGCTGTTAATTTGTTTATAAAACATGTGTTCCACTTGGCAGCTAAGAAAGTCCGCAAGAGATTCCAAATCACTTTATAGCTAATGCATCACTTCTGAAGCATTGTTGTTAAGAATATTAAGCAATAAATTTACATATTGAATGAATGACCTCCCAGTTTGTTATTGATATCTGCAAAATTACTGTTTGTTTGAATGAAAGCCATGGTATCTTTCTTATCCATCTAATTGGCAAACAGGTGCTTTGCTTAATGTCTGATTCAAAAGGATCATCACATTAAGGCAGCACTGTCTCAATATTACATTAGAGTTTTAGGCTTGATTATCTATTAAAGTCATAGAGGATATTAAACATGTTGTTATTCTATAACAAAGTTTCAAGCGTGCTCCCAAAAGGTGCTACGTATGGGGTAGACTTTTCTCTTCCCTGTTGTGACATGTTTAAGGGCAAAAAAGGTAGGAAAATATTCTGACAATTAAAAGACATCAGATTATTAATGCTGCAAAAGCTTTTACCTACTTTCCTCTCAAACATAAAATGCCAATTTCAGGACCTCACCTTTGCTCCTTACTTCATGAATTTGCATTACATTAAAGGCCCACCTTGTCTTATTGATGCACATCTTCTAATTCTCTTATCCTTCCCCAAGAAATGAAATGGAACAAACACAGGTGAAGAAGGCTTTTGGCACACTGGCCTTCATCAGTCAGGACTTTGTGTATAGAAATTGAGAAGTTATGTTGCAGTTGTACAGGACATTGCTGAGGTAGCACTTGGAGTATTATGTTCAGCTGTGGTCACCTTGCTATAGGAAAGATGCTATTAAATTGGAAAGAGTGCAGAAGAAGTTTACAAGGATGTTGCCTGGAGTAATTGGTCTGAGTTATAGGGAGAGGTTGGACAAGCTAAGACTTTTTTTCTTAAGAGCATAGGAGACTGAGGAGGGACCTTTATAGAGGTCTATAAGATCATGGGAGACATGGATTGGGTGAAGGCACTCAGTCTTTTTCCCAGGGTTGGTGAATCGAGGACTAGAGGGCATTAGTTTAAGCTTAGAGGGGAAAGAAAAAAATGGAAGCTGAGGGCTAACGTTTTTTACATAAAATGTGGTACATATATGCAATAAGCCACCAATGGAAGTGGTTGAGGCAGGGACATTAACAACATATAAAAGGCATTTGGACAAATACATGGATAGGAAAGGATTAGAAGGATATGGGGTTGGCGTGGACGGACATTTTGGTTGGCATGGACCAGTTTGGGCCAAAGGGTCTGTCTCTGCGCTGTAGGTCTCTGGGACTCTGTGACTCTATGATGGGTACTTGATGGCTGCGGCTCACTGCCTGTGCCAGTCATCATCCAATTGCTTCTTTACACAACACCCCTGCATGTTCCAAGGCCATGATCCTCTTTGACCCTTCATCCATGAAAACAACACTTCAGCTTTTCCATACTTAAGAGCTAAAGGACATTTGAGTTTCAGGTTTCTGTTAGGTCTCTGTGCAGGGACATACACATCACATGCATCTAAACAGGATGATTCTTCGCTTTCTTTTTGGTGCTCAGTCACCTTACATTTACTTGAAGGCTGACAGCCTCCGTATATTTCACATTATTTCCCTAGTGTACACACACTGACTTTGGCAGTGCCTTAGAAGGGTGGCACAATGGCTCAGTGGTTAGCACTGCTGCCTCACAGTGCCAGGGACCCAGGTTCAATTCCCACCTTGGGCAACTGTCTGTGGAGTTTGCAAATTCTCCCTGTGTCTGCGTGGGTTTCCTCCACAGTCCAAAGATGTGCAGGTTAGGTGAATTGGCCATATTAAATTGCCGTAGTGTTAGGTGCATTAATCGGGAGTGGGTCTGGGTGGATTGCTCTTTGGAGGGTTGGTGTGGACTTGTTGGGCCAAAGGGCCTGTTTCCATACTGTAGGGAATCTAATCTTCTGTGTGTGGGTCACATTGCTTTCTTTGCACACAAGCTCTTCAGTGCTCATTTAGAGATTTCCAGCCTCTCTGACTTGCACTGTTTTGTTTTAGTGCAGAGTTGCTCCAAAGGGAGCAGTTGGCTACTACAACATCACACCTGAAGAACATGCCATCAGTTTACATGGCACACACACTGTCTGTGTTTCAAGCAAATGGTTATGTCTGAAAGTCAGAAGGGAACAGTCCTTAGTGGAGGGAAAGGGCACTATTGTCAGCCAAAGTGGTAGCACCCTGGCCAGTCAAAGACTCTTCCAGTTCCAGTCCAGGAGGTTGGTCACCATCAGTCAAGTGTTTGGTCCTCCCAGGGTACTGGGTTCTTTGCAGTCCAAGGACTGGGCCACAATCAATCCTGCTAGTCCGATTGTTTACACGTCAGCCAGTCAGATTCTGTGGAGACATCAGTCTGGTGTGGGAGACAGGCTTTCTTGTAATGAGACAAAGGGTTTGATAGAAGTGCATAATGCAGGGGCAGCAGAGGTGGTGATGTTTACGCAGTGAATGAATATAAAACATCAAGTGCATAAATGGCTCGTCATTTCAGAGGATGAGGTGGGTGGGAGCTATTAAATGGGCATGATGCTGGCAATAGTGGAAGTTGTAGTCTGAGTCTTGGTGAGATGTGTGTGCAGTGGCAGAATTATGGTGAGTCATAGTGTAGTGAGTGTAAAGTAGCAGAGAGACAAAGGCACTTCTTTTAGCAGAGCACAGAAGATCGGATATCTGCAGCTGTATGGACAAGGCATACCCAGTGATAGGGATGACTGTGTCAGAGATATTGTCTACAAGGTATGCTTCTATGATAATGGTTATGCCAGGCTGAGGTGTGACTAAATTTGGAATTGCTCTCCCAATTTTGACACATGGCTTCAGACATTAATCAGAAGGACTTTGCAAGGTCAAAATACTGCATTTGACATTGTGGTTTCTGGTGGCTACGTCTCTCCTTTTTCTCTATAAAATAACTTCATTCTGGAACAGTTTGTGTGGGTCTACGATTTTTATTTTGAGTTTCTTGCTGTAATTGACTGTCTTAATGAATGGTGTCATTTGTATGGACATTTGGCAGCTATTAGCGTGCATTGTGATGTCACTCCATTTTTACATTGGACTAAAGAATATGATGGGCTTGCCCCATGATATCCAGTGTGACTTTTCATGAAGAAAGAATACTTGTTAGTCCAAAGGTCCACCAAACCCTTTGAAACAATGAAAGTGCCACAGTTTTCAGTTAATGGGAGATTTCTATTGGAAATTTCCCAGAGGTGGTTGTAACTTCAATTTATCTGGAGAAATTTGAATGCAACAAATGTGATCATTTCTTGCTAAAACATAAAACTGTAGCAATAACCTTAAATTTTCTGAAATGTCCTTAACAATAAATTAATTCAAATAGGAAGAGTTGGGACTATTAACTGTATACTGTAACTCTGAAGTAACTATTAAACTGACCCCTTACTTACCTCACACATCCCCGCTAGAACTCTCCAGATGACTTACATCCTCAAACACTGAGCTGAGCCATCCCAAACTTGACCTGACACCCTCCAGACCCAGTCAACACCTCCCAACCCTTGCCTGGCTCAAACCAATATACTCACCTCCTAAGCACACTCCACCCCACTACCAGACTTGCCCCAAAACTCCTGGACCCAACACTACCAGATGACCCAAAACTTAGCTCTGGCATCGGACCCGAATCCTCCGAGACCTGCCATCCCCCCCCCACTAGACCTGAGTCATCCCACTCACCCTGACCTACCCTAAAGACTGAGTCAATTATGTGGCCATTATACACCCTACCCAGTTGACACCCTAACCACTTCCCACTTGGTATCCTGTCTATCTGACAAACAAATAGCTGGCCTCGGCTTTTTTAGCACCCTTCTCCCAATTATCTGGTATCCTACGTTCTCCCTGTTTGGCATCCTAAACAGCTGGCATCCTAGTACTCTACTTACCTGCTGACCCTACTCCTATCCAGCTGGCATCCAACCCCCTGGTAACCTATCACCTGACCTACTGGCACCCTGTTCAGCTTGCTTCTTACTTATCTGGTATTTTGGCACCATACTAACCTGACACCCTACTTAGCATCCTGTCCCCCAACCAATCTGGCACCTTATCCCCCCAGCACCCTAACATCACATTTACTATATTCACTTCCGGTTTAATTGCAGCAGTCAAAGTGTCTGCCTGGAGCATTGCATTTCAGAATAAGGCTGAAAGGGTATTGTTTATTTTCCTTGGACAGCTCTATGATAGAAATGAACAGTTAGAATGGAAATATGGCTCTTCATTTCTGAGGGACACCTGAGCAGAATCTCCTGTCAGAAATATGAAGCTTCCCAGTGGCATTAGTATATGGGATTGCCACACCTTGGAAAATCAGACTCGTTACATTTATTATCGTAGGAGAGGGATACAAGTAGGTCATTTGGCCCCTCACGCCTGCTTCATCATTCGATAAGATCATTGACTGATCCGGTTATAACCTCAAATCTACCTTCTAGCCTATCCAATGCTGAACAAGGATCGATCCACCTCTGCCTTAAAGCTTCTACTTCCACCACCTTTACACCAAACATGACAATGCTCATTGCCTTATCTTTGTTTTAAATGACCAACCTGTGATTTTTAAACAGCGACCCCCCCCCCCCCACTCCCCATTCTAGAATCTTCTATAAATGTAAGCATTCTGTCCACACCAACCCGATCAAGGGCCCCCAGGGATTTACACATTTCGATCAAGTCATCTCACTTTTCTGAACTCCAACAGATACAAGCCTAGTTTGTCCAACCCTTCAACTTAAGCCAATATTTGCAGGTATTAATCTGGTAAACATTATCTGAATTGCTTCTAATGCATTTATATCCTTGCTTAAAAAAAATGACTAAAAGTACACCAGACATGGTTTCACAAGTGCCCTGAGGCATACCTTCTATTTTTGTATTCATTTTCCCTCACAATAATTGATAACATTCTATTAACTTTCCTAATTTCTAACTAATCTTTTGTGATTTGTGCACTAGATCCATCTCGTGCCTTAAGAATGTTTAGTGATTTTTCTATAGAGGTTTCTCAAATTCAGTTTCAAGACAAATACTTAAACAGTCCATAGTTTATTTGATTTGAAGACTTGGTTTAAAAAAAACATTGTTTTAATATTCTGATTATTTTAATTATACCTACTCGGGAAAATAGTATTAAAGATTTATAAATCATTTATCAAAATAATTAGTAGATACTTATTGCTTCAATATAAACTGAAGTCACCACTCAATTATTATTTTCCAATAACTTTTGGTCAGTAGCAGATTTTGCTGTAATCACTGTCAAGGAAATCAAAGAATGAATCACAATAGAGATCTTAATAAATATTTTTGGGTTTTAGTAATGCATATTCAACATACTGGTTAAAATAATTACTATACTAAATGGTAAGTGTTGACATTGGTTTGACAGTTGAGAGGAAACGATATTGAATGAGAGAGAGAACAGGATCGAAGATGATGCTTAAATGTTTAGATGAGAAGGGGTGGGGGAGTGAAGCATAACAAGTGACATTTGATCATTTGAGCTGAATAACCTTGTTGTCTGCTTTAAATTCGAAGTCATTTAAAATGACCACATTTTTCATTTTAATGTGCATTCATTCCCACAATTAAACACTTAAAGGAGATCACATCAATTCTGGAAAGATTTATTGAATACAAGATTTTTCTTGGAAACAACTTTTGACGTTTGAAAAAGAGCTGAGGCCTGACAATGATAGAAACTGTTTAAAAAGCCAGACTTCACCTCAACCCCGCAGTATTAGCCTCCAAAAAGCCTCAAATTTTAAAATGGAAATATGCAACAATTGCAGGGGAACTTTTCTACAGTACATCCCAATATTAAAACATAAGTTTGACTATATACAGAAATAGTTTTCATTCCTAAGAATTCCATGTAAAACTGAAAAAAATCACTGCTCCTTCAAACAGTCCTCACCAAAATGTTGTAGAGCCATAGATGTACAGCACGGAAACAGACCCTTCGGTCCAACTTGCCCATGTTGACCAGATAACCCAACCCAATCTAGTCCCACCTGCCAACATCCAACCCATAACCCTGCAAACCCTTCATATTCATATACACCACTTCCTCTGGCAGCTCATTCCATACACTCATCACCCTCTGCGTGAAAAAGTTGCCCCTTAGGTCTCTTTTATATCTTTCTCCTCTCACCCTAAACTGATGCCCTCTAGTTCTGGACTCCCCCACCCCATGGAAAAGACATTGTCTATTTATCCTATCCATGTCCCTCAAGATTTTGTAAACCTCTATAAGGTCACCCCTCAGTCTCCGATGCTTCAGGGAAGACAGCCTTAGCCTATTCAGCCTCTCCCTATAAGCTCAAATCCTCCAACCCTGGCAACATTCTTGTAAATTTTTTCTGAACCCTTTCAAGTTTCACAACATCTTTCTGATTGGATGGAGACCAGAACTGCACACAGTATTCCAAAAGTGGCCTAACCAATGTGCTGTACAGCACAACATGATGTCCCAACTCCTGTACTCGATACTATGAGCAATGAAAGAAAGCATACCAAACACCTTCTTCACTATCCTATCTACCTGTGACTCTACTTTCAAGGAGCTAGGAACCTGCACTCCAAGGTCTTTGTTCAGCAACACTCCCTAGGACCTTACCATTAAGTATATAAGTCTGCTTTCCCATAATGTAGCACCTCCCATTTATCTCAATTAAACTCCATCTGCCACTCCCCATCCCATTGGCCCATCTGATCAAGATCCCATTGTAATCTGAAATAACCTTCTTCATCATCCACTATACCTCCAATTCTTTTGTCATCTGCAAACTTACTAACTTTCTCTTAAGCTCACATCCAAATCATTTACATAAATGACGAAAAGTAGTGGACCCAGCATTGATCCTTGTGGCACTCCACTGGTCTTGCTTTATATAATGCAAATAAACTAAAGGCAATGATCAGTGTCACTGACAAATTTGAGTAACTGATTAAGTGAGGGATAAGCAATGATAACATCAGGGTCTAACATACCAAGGGAATCTAGAATCAAAACAAAAATAATCCATTGATAACACAATTTCCAACGAACTAAGCACAGTTTGCACTTTCATCTGTGTGTAAATATGGAATAAGCTTCCAAACATAAGCCGAAGCACTCCTCTCTACATGTTCACCACCTCCTGAGGTCTTTCAGCTGACTGTGAGCTGGTCTTGGATTAGTTGCAACACACCCCCTGCTCTCCACCTCCTTTCCCCCCCCCCCCCCCCCCCAACCACTAAATGTTAGGAAGATTAACTTTTTTGCCCTTCTGCCCCTGCCACTAACAATATGCTTTCATCGCCACTTCCTTCACACTCCCTTGATACTCATAGATGGAGCCAGATAGTTTGTTTGTAAATTTTGTTTAACCCAAAGCTGAGTTTCATCCCCACATCCTGTTCAAAATAAACACTGTCTACCTCCACCTCCCAAATTTCACCTGCCTCCATCCCACCTCAGTCCATCTCCTGTTCAAACTCTGCATATCTAAGTTTAAGACTAGGCAGAGATTGATAAATTCTTAATCTCGCAAGGAATTAAGGGATACAGGGAGAGAGCAGGTAAGTGGCGTTGAAATGCCCATCAGCCATGATTGAATGATGGAGTGGACTCAATCGGTTGAATGGCATTACTTCCACTCCTATTTCTTATGGTCTTAACTTGGATTATTTCAATGCTTCTGCCAGCTTCTCATCCTTCACAAAGTTTAGCTCATTCAAAACCCAACAGTGCACATCCTGTACCAACCATCTATACCAGCATACCTTGCAGAGGTCTGCAGCCTGTCAATTCTTCGATGCCTCATATTTCAAATGTAAATCCTATTGTAAATTCAGTTGTAAGTGTAAATTCAGTTGCCTGATGCCATCCTGCATCTGTAGCTTTCTCAGCCAACTTTGCATTCTTCCAATCCTGCTGTTTTATTTCTGTAACCCCTCTCTTCTTGTCAGCAGTGGTGGCTGTGCCTTTAGCTGTCTAGGCTCCATACTCTGGAAATTGTTGCTTAATTCCCTGTCTCTCCAGTTATCCTTACTCCTTTTATCCTTAAACCCAAATCATTGAACAAACCTCTGGCTACACAAGTAAATTTCTCACTGGTTCAGCCTGATTATTCTTTTTTGCATCTGTGCTAGTTACAGTATACTCTAGCCAATGTCGTGAACTTTATGAAAGAGGTGAGTAATAATAGGTAAACTTCCAAAAATACAATTTTGTGAATTTTTTTCAGGCCTGTTAATCTGGAAGTATATTCAAACCTGGCAGTCAAAAACTGTGGCTGTGATTTACACAGGTTGAATCTTACAACATTTTGGCAAATGGCAAGTTTCAAGTTGACCCATCTTGCTTCATTGACTATCCACCCAACATCCATTGTGCCCCTCTCTGATCCATCTTCCTACTCGCCGATCTAAAACATCTTATCATTACTGGGATATCCTGGAATAAACCGGCATCTTTCAAAGACCATTGTGCACTCAGACATTGTCAGACTGGAGTTGACCTGCACAGTTACTGACAGATGCTCTTAACACTGCATACAAGGGGAAATTGGCACCCTACTTTGCAGGCATTGACTTGGAGGTCCTGGTGGATAGAGTGGTGCAGACCCAGGTAGTTCCTTTCACCCCAGCACCAGCAGAAGATGCCACTACACCAGAACATTCCAGCCTGGGACTGAGTTTACCAACTGTGTGCGTGTGGTCTCAGCCAGCTAGGGACATCCATACAAATGTAGGAAGAAAGTCAATGATCATGCACTGATATGGGGAGGTGATACTTGCCTGACATGCTAATTGCACTACACCACAGGAAAACTGATATGTGCAGCACAAGATTTAATAACTTAATGGGATTTGCCAGCATTTCTAGAGATTTTTGAGAAAAGATTACTTTTAAAATGGCCTTTAGTTTTGTCAATGAATTATAATAGTGATAAGCTTCTTTATGGGTGGTCACGTTCGATCAAATGTCAACTGGCTGTAAAATTCAGTTGCTACTGGAGACAAGACTGACTTACCTGTTCACCAGAGATTTGAAGTCTCAGATTCCAATGAGTAAATCCTGTCTCCACACCTTTCATTGTGTCATTCTCACAAGAAGAAGCACAAATTGATTTTTATTTTCAAAGACATTTGGATAAGTACATGAATAAGAAATGTTTGGAGGGATATGTGCCAAACACAGGCAGGTAGGACTAGTTTAGTTCAGAATTATAGTCAGCATGGACTGGTCAGACTGATGACTCTGCTTCTGTGCTGTGTGACTCTATGACTCAATGTGGTTTGGGAACAAGATGACTCATAATGCCCTTGAATGGCTGTGGATCGATGGTGTTGAAGCCTTTTATGAAGGAGGTGAGTAAACAGAAAGTAAAGGAAATACAACAGAATAACATGATCAATTCAATGGCTGGTCCCCAGGTAGAAGGAAGCTAGTGCCGTACTGTTGTTTCTCTTGGCTGAATGTTTAAGACCATGTTTGTTCACTGCAAATGGGATAGAAAGAATGGAGTGTGACACATTATAAGCTTCAATGATATTGTAGATAAAGATGCTTCATTATCACATAGTTTTCCATTCATCTTTCCAGACGTTCACAGCTATCTGAGGAGACACGGGCCATGAGGTGGGATAACTGAGCAGGAGGGAGTAATGGGGTCTAGGGCAGAGATGTTCCCCTGTTGAAGGAAGGGGCTGCTGCATTGTCAGTAGGATGTTACCAGATATAGTTTTATCTTGTAGGTCTCATCGGTGAAGATCCTTGCTTTGCTGCAATGGGGGAATTATGTAAGCTTGAGTGCTGAAGAAAGAAAGCATTATAAACACTTCCTTGTGATTGGTACTTGAAAATCTCAAAGTAACATCACATTAACAATAATTTCTGTTGATGTCTGTCACAAGTATATACTCAATGTTTTCTGTCACAATCTGGTATAACCTGGGACATCTCCCTTTGCCAAGCTAGAGAAATGTTACGATTGATGAATTCAGAATGCCAATAAAATAGGCCTTTATGTCTGCTGTCAGTGATCATACATATGTCAATGGTGCTGGACCAAAATGATCTAAATCCATAAAACTTGATGGACACGGTTTGTTTCTCAGCCCAGACTCCATGACTTTCAATCCTGTTTATCCTTGTGCACTTTCTCGGGAAAGAGAGGGAGTTGACATTTTGCATCTGTTCAAGTACAAGAACTGCTAGCTGCTGTTGTAATTGTGGCCACAGCTACATGGGTATAACTTGACTGAAGTTCCTCTTAACATTTGACAGAATGTCTGATTACTACCTTCACTAAGGTGTAAACTCCTAACTCTTACATCTCTTCTGATATTTCTCCAAGCAACCCTTCACAGATTAAGTAAGAATTCTAAGAACATGTGTCTATTTGTTATTCCCTGCATTGATCTTGCCTTCTGCATGACACATCCAGAAACAATGGAATCCCAACTTGAAAAGAAGTTTTTTCCCCTGTTTTCCACAGTTTCTTTCAGCACTGTAAGGGCTGCTACCTCATTCTGTCAGATGTTTTTGTATAAGTCTGACAGCAGGGGCAAAAATAAGCCCCAACTGAACCCAGGTTTAACTAAGTCTGCACAAACTTCAATTGCAAGCTGTGCTCCTCGAGTCAAATTGCACAATCACAAATGTTTTATGGTATTTGTCAGTACCCATGACATCAATGCAGGATCTTGGAGATCCAGTTGGTGATATGCCTTGGCGTGCAGTGATTTTCAAACAGTAATTTTTAGATTGTTGCTTATTAATTGCAAGGGTGTGCTCCCTGGAAATTATTATTGGATTTCCACGTAGTTTTGGTGAGCACTCTGAAGCTTCGCTATGATTTTGACATCAAAGTTTGAACTATTCTTTTTAGTTACCCTGGGAAACTTTCAATTTTGTTCTTTATATGGCAGAGAAGATTGCTCAGTGAGCTTCAATGAGTTGAAAATAGCAGTTAAGTTATTTGCGCATCAGTTTTACATTTTTGTGTTAAATTTTGAAACATTGCCTTTTCATGGCGAACAAGTGGGTTCTTATCAGGACTATTGAATGGAACCCAAGAACACCAGATCTTTCAAATAGTGGGCACCATCAATTTAGTCAGGAGTACAGTAATTACTGAATTGCAGTGCAGACTGAGAATCCCAATTGCCTTGTTTTTCCCAGCTCCCCTCAATGTTGTTCAGAAACAGGTTTTCCTCCATGTCAGATGAAGATATACACCTAATAAATATATTTGGTGTATAAATCTGATGAACCAATGTAAAAAGATCCCAAGCTGTTTAGTTTGCTTATCCAACACAATTCATTTAAATTGATTCATATTGAAGACCAAATCTGGCTTGATGTATTTGTGGCAAACCACAACACTGACATCTGGTGGTTTCAAACTAACAACACATGCCTATAGAGCCTCTAAGGAAAAATACCTGTACCAAAACTTTCACGGGAAATGTGTCTCACAGGAAATCTAGTACATTTGAAACATAATTACTTGTAACATAGACCAACATGATAGCGGCTTTGCACACAACAAGGTTCCACATACAGCAGGGATTAATGATCAAATTACCTGTTTGATGACATTATAAGGTAAAAGTTAACTGGAAAACTTACTTCAAATATAGTCTTGGATTTTCTCACACACAATCTGCAAGGCCAGATTCCTTTTGACTTAACGGCTTATCTATGAAGTGTTACCTTTGCTAGTGTAGTGTTCCCTTGACTCTGCATTGAAATGTCAGTCCGAGTATGGTTGGGGGTTTGGGTTGGGGGATACTTTTTTTGCTGCAGTGAGTGAAGGGGTGTTATGATTCCAGCTAATGTTAATACTGGGCAAGTCAGATCCCAGACTGAAATCTGGTTGATTGATCACATTTGATGTTTTTTGGTTTTAACAATGTTGCAGATTTTGTTTCAACCACAGGAGTTTATCATGTAAAAGAAATGATGATAAAATAGAATAAATGGAACTATTTACATATAACACATGTTTAAACATTTCCAAAAAGTATAACTCTGTTGATCCCAAAAGTACTCCTTCACAATATCCATTAGAGAAAGAAATCGCTTTGCTATCACCCCTATAGGCTCTATTTAACTGGCTTCAACTCCCAGTTTTGAGAATCTGACAGTCTCTTCCAGGAGCCTTTGTACAACTGAACATCAACTTTCTCAGCTTCAAATAACCTCTTCAGGGTTTTAACCAAACATTCTGGTCTGGAACTTTTATTAAACTCCGTGCAATAAGATAGCAACCTATTTTTAGCAATCTTCTCCCCTTTGCTGAGACCAACCACTTATACATCCAGCTTCTGCCATGACTCCTGCAGAACTGCCCAACATCAAACTGAAAGAAACATTTTGTTTTTTCCAATTAATTGATGCCCCCTCCAACTAAAAGGAAGAATTTTACAAGTCAACCAAGTGAACAGTATAGAAGGTCAGGGATTGATTTTTTTCTCTTTCAACTGTAAACAAAGACTCATTACCCTCTTAAAAATATTTTCTCTATACTGTTTCTTTTTAATAAAATAAATCACCACAACAGAAATACAAGTTAATCATTACATCGCTTCAGACAGAAATTTCATACCACATTAGTTTAAATTAAAAATCCAAAAATCAAAATTAACTGATTTTAAAACACATATAAACCAACAACACTCTGCATCATAGGGGATAGAAGCATTAAGCTGACTGGGGAAGATGATTTTTGACATGGGGTTGAAGAAGCGTTGTCATCCACTTGGATGACAATGCTGGTTGTGGGGGGGGGGGCGCGTTGCTGTGGGGAATTCTGTCTTGTAGAAGTGAGAAATGAAATTGGAGGAATGTGTGGAAAGAGGCTTTAATGGGGGAAATGGTGGGAGAGAGTGGAAGGTTGAGATTCATCGAAAGGAGGAAGAGGGGCTGGCTGCAAGGAAGAAGAGAGAACTGCAAATGGGAGAGAGAAGCTGTAAGGTAGAGAGAAGATGAAATAACTTTAAAACTGTTAACAAATAACTACTCAGCTAAGAGTTAGGAAAATGTGAAATCACCGAGGTCGTTAATTTCTATCAACTGAATGTGGAATCTACAGCTTAAGGCTACATCCATTCAGGAACTACTATTTAGGAAAATGTAGTAGGTGTTACTGTAATGAATGTTGTCAATTGTTAAATTTAAATCTTTAACTGAGATCTGACTTAGAGTGAAAAGGCTGGTAACTACTTTGTTAAATATTTCAGCTTTATGCAATGGAAATGTATTATCTATGATCTCAACAGTCTGTGAAAAGTATGTTCAGGGCTATGTCTGTTTATGTATAGAAGAATCTTAGTTATTTTAAATCCTTCATTTAAAAAAAATGTTACTTAGCTATCTATGCTGTCACATGTCAACTTAAATACTGCAATGTCTCAGAAATTAATGATTTATTTTGTGGCTTTAAGTTCAATGAGTAGCCAGTTTACAAAGAGACCTTGGAGTGCAGGTTCATAGCTCCTTGAAAGTGGAGTCACAGGTAGATAGGATAATGAAGAAGGCGTTTGGTATGCTTTCCTTTATCGGTCAGAGTATCGAGTACAGGAGTTGGGAGGTCATGTTGCGACTGTACAGGACACTGGTTACGCCAATGTTTAAATATTGTGTGCAGTTCTGGTCTCCTTCCTATCGGAAAGATGTTGTGAAACTTGAAAGGGTTCAGAAAAGATTTACAAGGATGTTGCCAGGGTTGGAGGATTTGAGCTATAGGGAGAGGCTGAACAGGCTGGGGCTGTTTTCCCTGGAGCGTCGGAGGCTGAGGGGTGACCTTATAGAGGTTTACAAAATTGAGGGGCATGGATAGGATAAATAGACAGTCTTTTCCCTGGGGTCGGGGAGTCCAGAACTAGAGGGCATAGGTTTAGGGTGAGAAGAGAAAGATCTAAGAGACCTAAGGGGCAACTTTTTCACGCAGAGGGTGGTACGTGTATGGAATGAGCTGCCAGAGGAAGTGATGGAGGCTGGTACAATTGCAACATTTGAGGCATTTGGGTGGATATATGAATAGGAAGGGTTTGGAGGGATACGAGCCAGGAGCTGGCAGGTGGGACTAGATTGGGTTGGGATATCTGGTCGGCATGGACGGGTTAGACCAAAGGGTCTGTTTCCATGCTGTACATCTGTATGACTCTGTGCATTGACTAAAGATTCTTCACCCTGCTCCCAGTTGATCTTTTAATTCTGCCCAGAAATATTACCTCTTTATTAATAAACATTTTCAATTTCTTAGATTTTGCTATCCTTTGTGTGTGCACATGAGAGCAGGGTGGGGGTTATTTTTAGAGATGTTAACTTCTTGCTTCAACTTCCTGCTATGAAATATCGGTTTTGTTTTACAAAAATGGCACTCTGCATTTTCTGTCAGACAATGTTCACATCAACACTGCCTTTTCCCACCACAGTGATCAGAGTTATGGTAGCTAACACATCCTTTTCACACTTAGCCAGTTTCTGTGCAGTCACATTATTTTTACTCTGAAGCTTTTTTTAATAAAAAAATTATGTTTCATCTAAGAGACCAACAATGATTTATTCTATTAATCCTTCCTTTAAATTCACATAATTTCTTCCAGTGAGTAGAATGAATCTTTAACAAATGAATTAACACTGTCTTCCATTTGCTGGGGTCACTTAATAAACCACCCACTCAAAATTATATTTTTTTCTGATGCTGAAGTCAGCATCAAACACTGTAATATACAGCTGTTTCCCTGTCAATCCCCTGGGAGGATACTGCCTGCGCAATTTCCCAATGTGTACAAGATATGGTTGACCTGTTGTTTACAGAGCTTTACAGCTAGTCCCATTGTGATGTGGGGCCTTGGGAATGTCTACTGCCTCTTCAGATATTGTTCAGCCTGCAATTTGCTCAAGACACTCTGGCAATGGCTGAGACTGCTCCATTTCTTTCTCTTGTTTTTGCTGCTTTCCATGTGCTGTTCAATCACTGACTGTGTTTACCTGACCTGTTACATGTTCACTTGCTGCCACTGTGCACTGTGGTTGGACCCAGGAGATTGATTGCTAAATATTGCATGAGTTTTTTTGATGTGGGATCAAATATTAAGCAAAGCAAGAACCACCTATATGCAGTGTCAAGACCTGACATCTTCCATGAAGGCCATTCTTTCTTAAGCTTATCTAAGGCATGGTAACCCTCAGGTTAAACTCGCCACTAATCGTCTCTCTCTAAGGAGAGATTATCCTCTGGGAATACCTTGACTTTCACATGAAGTTGTACCTTGTCAATTGTGTGGTATAATTTTGGCTGCTGCTTTGATTATAGGGCTACATCTATTTTGGAGCTTTTGAAACCACATGTTATCATGATAGTGAACCTAAACCCACAGCTGATATGGTTATCCACATTGATTGAAAGCTAAGGCTCTTCACTTGTCATGACTGATTTTAAAGGCTTCTATGTCTGTTGACAACATCCTTGAAAAGGAACTTGGAGCTCCATGCTGGCCTCTTGACACAACTACCTCCCAATTTGTGTATTCCTGGAGATGTCACCATTTTTCATCTTGTGCACAAACCTAAAACAGTGAAGATTATCCTGCTTGATTAGCATTAACATGTTTGCCCTTGGAAGAATTGCTGCTTTGGTGACTATGCCAGTCTTTCAGATGCCAAAGGCGTGTCAAAGACATGAGGAATGGAAGTTATTGATCTTTTTTCTTGGTAGTGTGATGTATTTTTGAATTAGCTTTATTGTCACATACTCACATGAGGTAAAAACAATGACTGCAGATGCTGAAAATCAAATACTGGATTAGTGGTGCTGGAAGAGCACAGCAGTTCAGGCAGCTGCTCGTTGGATTGCTCACATGAACCCAGTGAAACGTTTCCAAACGTTATGGCACTATCTTAGGTATAAAGGTACCTCGGAACAGATTCCGGAGTACAGACTCGTAAGAAAAACATAGTCCAGCATTTCAGACCTTCAAAAGCATGAAATCACAATAATAAATTAGAAAAACAATAAAAAGTTCAGAATAACTGTCCTTCCATGATAGTACAATAAAGAAATGTTAAAAAAGAGAGAAATTAGTCCACTTCACAGTGCTGGGCTCATGTACCTGACCCTTTTTGTAGCATCTTGTTATTATTTGGGAACTTTGAGATTTGAAAATTGAGGGAAATAAATTTGTTTTCAGTTCTGTGAAGATTATTTATAATTATACAAAGATCAGAAAATTGTTTAGAGCAGTGAACTAAAAACAGCTTTTTCAATAAGCATGTGACTTAAATGAAATGACTAGATCCAGCTACCTGGGGAGTTAATTGCTGAGTGTTTAGCTATTTGAGCTTTATAATGCAGGAACAGATGGTCAGGGGCCACTGGTAGATGAAGTTCAGAGGAGCAGTCATCTTTAAAGATTGGGGAGTGTCGTTTAGTTTGTAGAAGTCTCCAGCCTGTGGTAGTTAGTAGAAATTTCCAGGCTGTCAGGAAGAGCAGGTGAGGTGAGTAGCCTGTGACAAGAAGCCAGCATCACCGAGAATGGGGAACAGTCTGAGAGACTGAAAACAGCACAAGAGGAGGCACTGAGATCTGCTTCCAGGAGTTGGCCCTTTTTTCTGTATATGGGAAGAAGTGGAAAACTGAGCACTTGTACATTTTTCAACAATACTGATTGTAATAATTATTCTTGAAGTTACAGTATGGAAAGTCAGATCAGCCAAATGGAGCATACGTCCTGTGGTAAGCATGAAGTCAAGGACACAGCATGTGTTGCAGATGAATACATCTGCAGGAAGTGTTAACAGCTGCACAAGCTTGAACTCTGGGTTGTGGAACTTGAGCTTGAGTCATTGTTGTGAGACAGAGGATATATCAGACATTTAAGGAGAGGGATTCATCACAGTTAATGACATAAGCAGGAGAATGGCAGGTAGTCCAAGAGAATAAGACAGGTAGTGCAGTCTATTCTGCTTGCTAATCAATATTTGGATACTGGTGAGGATGGCAGTCCCTCAGGTAAGTACAGCTGAAGCCAAGTCGATGGCAAGAAGGGCAGCGAAGGGATGAGCAATAGTGATAAAGTATTTATCATAGAAAGGGACTCAGACAAGTGTTTCTGCCACTGTCATCATGACTCCAGTTTTGCAAGCTATCCTGTCCACTGTAATTGATTTAAAGCATTCTCTACAGCCCCGTTTTTTTTCGGTTTAACAGGACACTAGTCCCAGCATCCCACTGATGGCCATTCTACCAAAACAGCTTCCTTGCATCCCAGTATTAGTGCCAGTGTTTCATGAATTAAAATTCATTCCACTCACCCAAATGTTGAGCCATGCATTTAACTGTTTGAATTTATAGACTTTCTGCCAGTTTCCCAGTGGCTCAGGTAGTATCTAAAGATTATTGCCTTGGAGGTTCTGCTTTTTCAATGTAGTTGCTAACTCAAAGTATTTCAGCGAAAGCTCCTTTCTTGTCCTATCAATGTTATTGGTACCAATGTGGACAATGACTACCGGATCCTTTTACCCTCCCTCTCAAGTTCTTTTTCAGCCTCAAGGAGGTGACCTCAACCCTGGCACCAGCCAGGCAACATAGCCTTTGGGACTCCTCCTCAGGCTGCAGAGAACAGTATTTAGACCATGATATACATATTTCCCCTATCATTGCTACATTCATATTTTCTTCAACCATTTCAACTGGTCCCTGGGCTACAGTGCTGTGGACAGTTCACTCATCCTTCCTGCAGTCCCCACTCTTGACCACACAGTTTTTATAAGAACATTGTAATGGTTGAACATTTGCAGGGGACAAGGATCCTGAGTTTTAACCATCTGGGTCCTCATACCTGTTGCACCAGCAGTCACACTTTTCTGTCTCTGATCACGGGCCAATTTTGTATTACCTACCTGAAGGGTGTGACTGCAGTTTGGAGCAAAAGACTAGTACACACATTCACTAGTACACACTAGTAATAGGGAAAGCAAATGGACTGTTGGCCTTTATTTCAAGGGGAATGAGTATAGATGTAGGGAGGTTTCTTTAAACTATACAAGGCACTAATTGGACATAGCTTGAATACTGCAAATAGTTTTGGGTCCCTTAGCTAAGGAAGGTAAATTGACACTAGAAGCAGTCCAGAGAAGGTTCACTAGACTGATACCAGAGATGGAAATCTTGTTTAATGAAGAGATTCAGTGGGTTGGACCTGCACCCATTGGGAAATAAAGGAATGAGAGGCGACCTTACTGAAATATATAAGATTCTTTAAGGACTTGACAAGGCAGATTCAGAAAGGTTGTTTTCCCTTGTTGGAGAGTCTAGGCCAGAGACAGAATATCAAAATAAGTGGTTGCCCATTTAAGACAGCTGAGGAGGAATTTGTTCTCCCAGATGGGAGTGAATCTGTGGAACTCTTTGCCTCAGAGGGTTGTTGAGGCTGGGTCATCAAGTATATTCAAGGCTGAGACAGACTGACGTTTTACCAGTAAAGGAATTAAGGACTATGGAGAAAAGACATGAAAGTAGAGTTAAGGATTATCAAATGGTTTCATGGCAGAACAGACCTGATTAGTTGAATGGGGAGAAAGTGAGGACTGCATATGCTGGAGATCAGAGCTGAAAATGTGTTGCTGAAAAAGCGCAGCAGGTCAGGCAGCAGGAGCAGGAGAATCGACGTTTCGGGCATGAGCCCTTATTCAGGAATGAGGAAAGTGTGTCCAGCAGGCTAAGATAAAAGGTAGGGAGGAGGGACTTGGGGGAGGGGCATTGGAAATGCGATAGGTGGAAGGAGGTTAAGGTGAGGGTGATAGGCTGGAGTGGGGGTGGGGGCGGAGGCGGAGAGGTCAGGAAGAAGATTGCAGGTTAGGAAGGCGGTGCTGAGTTAGAGGGTTGGGACAGAGACAAGGTGGGGGCAGGGGAAATGAGGAAACTGGAGAAATCTGAGTTCATCCCTTGTGGTTGGAGGGTTCCTAGGTGGAAGATGAGGCGCTCTTCCTCCAGCCATCGTGTTGCTATGGTCTGGTGATGGAGTCCAAGGACCTGCATGTCCTTAGTGGAGTGGGAGGGGGAGTTGAAGTGTTGAGCCATGAGGTGGTTGGGTTGGTTGGTCCGGGTGTCCCAGAGGTGTTCTCTAAAACATTCCGCAAGTAGGCGGCTTTTCTCCCCAATATAGAGGAGGCCACATCGGGTGCCGCGGATGCAGTAAATGATGTGTGGGGAGGTGCAGGTGAAATTATGGTGGATATGGAAGGATCCCTTATGGCCTTGGAGGGAAGTAAGGGGGGAGGTGTGGGTGCAAGTTTTGCAATTTTTGCGGTTGCAGGGGAAGGTGCCAGGAATGGAGGTTGAGTTGGTGGGGGGTGTGGACCTGACGAGGGAGTCACGGAGGAAGTGGTCTTTTCAGAACGCTGATAGGGGAGGGGAGGGAAATATATCCCTGATGCTGGGGTCCGTTTGGAGGTGGCAGAAATGACGACAGATGATACGCTGTATATGGAGGTTGGTGGGGTGGTAGGTGAGGACCAGTGGGGTTCTGTCCTGGTGGCGATTGGAGGGGCGGGGCTCAAGGGCGGAGGAGCAGGAAGTGGAGGAGATGCGGTGGAGAGCATCGTCGATCACGTCTGGGGGGAAATTGCGGTCTTTGAAGAAGGAGGCCATCTGGGTTGTACGGTATTGGAAGTGGTCCTCCTGGGAGCAGATGCGGCGGAGACTAAGGAATTGGGAATATGGGATGGCGTTTTTACAGGGGGCAGGGTGGGAGGAGGTGTAGTCTAGGTAGCTGTGGGAGTCGGTCAGTTTATAGTAAATGTCCGTGTTGATTCGGTCGCCTGAGATAGAAATGGAGAGGTCTAGGAAGGGGAGGGAGTAGTCTGAGACGGTTCAGGTAAATTTGAGGTCAGGGTGGAAGGTGTTGGTAAAGTGGATGAAATGTTCAACCTCCTCGTGGGAGCACGAGGCAGCGCCGATACAGTCATCGATGTAGCGGAGGAAAAGGTGGGGGGTGGTGCCAGTGTAGCTGCTTAAGATGGACTGTTCCACATATCCTATGAAGAGGCAGGCATAGCTGGGGCCCATGCGGGTGCCAATGGCTACTCCTTTGGTTTGGAGGAAGTGGGAGAAGGACTCAAAGCCCTCCGCTTCTTCCTTTCCTGCCGTACCAACCAGTACCCTTCCACTGACACCTTCCTTCGACTGAATCAACTGGTCCTCACCCTGAACAACTTCTCTTTCCAATCCTCCCAAGGGGAACACTACCCCTGCTCATGACTCCACCCCCATTCCCCCCACTATCTCACCCAGTTACAGGTTCCGCCCTCACTCCCAGCACTATACCCACACCAGGTCCCAGCTCCCAGCCCTGCAGGGTTTTCACCATCCCCCCCCCAGACCTCCCCCTCAGCAAAGGACTCCCCTTCATCCCCCTCCGTCCACTCATCAATTAATTTAATACACGCCGTGATGTCGAACAATTCTTCCGTCACCTCCGCCTCCGAGCTTACTTTCACAATCAGGATTCCCGCCCACCTTCCAAGGACCCCTTCGCCCACCTCCAACACACTGCATTCACCTGTACACCCCACGCTGGCCTATTACCTGCCCTCAACCTTTTCATTTCCAACTGCCGCCGGGACATTAACCGCCTCAACCTGTCTACCCCCTTCCCCCACTCCAACCTCTCACCCTCACAATGCGCAGCCCTCCAATCCCTCTGCTCCAATCCCAACCTCACCATCAAGCCAGCGGATAAAGGGGGCGCAGTGGTAGTCTGGCGCACTGACCTCTATACCGCTGAAGCCAAATGCCAACTCAAGGACACCTCTTCCTACTGCCCCCTCGACCATGACCCCAGCCCCCATCACCAAACCATCATCTCCCAGACCATACAGAACCTCATCACCTCAGGAGATCTCCCACCCACAGCTTCCAACCTCATAGTCCGGGAACCTCGCACTGCCCGGTTCTACCTCCTTCCCAAGATCCATAAGCCTGACCACCCTGGCCAACCCATTGTCTCAGCATGCTCCTGCCCCACTGAACTCATCTCTACCTACCTCGACACTGTCCTATCCCCCCTAGTCCAGGAACTCCCAACATACGTTCGAGACACCACCCATGCCCTCCACCTCCTCCAAGACTTCCGTTTCCCTGGCCCCCAACACCTCATCTTCACCATGGATATCCAATCCCTCTACACCTCCATCCGCCATGACCAGGGCCTCCAAGCTTTCCATTTTTTCCTCTCCAGATGTCCCCAACAGTACCCTTCCACTGACACACTCATTCATTTGGCCGAACTGGTCCTCACCCTTAACAATTTCTCCTTTGAATCCTCCCACTTCCTCCAGACCAAAGGGGTAGCCATGGGCACACATATGGGCCCCAGCTATGCCTGTCTCTTTGTTGGCTACGTACAGCAGTTGATCTTCCGTAATTACACCGACACCACTCCCCATCTCTTCCTTCGCTACATTGATGACTGCATTGGCGCCACCTCGTGCTCCTGCGAGGAGGTTGAGCAATTCATCAACTTCACCAACACATTCCACCCTGGACCATCTCTGACACCTCCCTCCCCTTCCTGGACCTCTCCATCTCCACTAATGATGACCGACTTGACACTGACGTTTTTTACAAACCTACCGACTCCCACAGCTACCTGGATTACACCTCTTCCCACCCTACCTCTTGCAAAAATGCCATCCCGTATTCCCAATTCCTCCGCCTCTGGTACCTAATCAAATGACGTCTGCAAACCTAAGTGTATTACATCTTGCAGTTTCCCTTTATTTTGCCTGTCTGTTCCATCTTCAACAATTTGTAATTTTCTTCCACCATGGTTTTCCCTTCATAACTCTCTATGCTGACTCTGTTTGATTTTATCATTATACTTGCAAATGCTCTAAATGCTCTACTTCTAAATCCTTTGTAATGGATTCTAACATTTTTTTCCAATGAAAGATGTTAAACTTACTGGCAGTTATCTATTTGTTTTTGTATGCTTCCTTTTTGAAAAGGGTGCTATATTGGTAGTTTTCCAATTCTGAGACTTTTCCAAGGAATATTTTGGGATTTTGTCCAGTGATAGCTATTATATTTATTTCATCTCCACTTTACTCCATAATTATTTTGTATTTTTGACATGCTATTAGTGCTTTCTAACATGAAGATTGCTGCAAAGGGTTTGTTCAATTCTTCTTTCTTGCTAGTTTACATTCACTGGAGTCAAAAAAATTAACTCTATTTTATCTTCACAGATGCTGCCAGACCTGCTGAGTTTCTCTAGCAATTTATGTTTTTGTTTGCTAAATCACTAAGATTGCTACTTTATATATGTTCCTAACCCAAAAGGCCTAGATGTATCACATAAAAAGGATTCCATTTCAACTAGTTCTTAATTAAACCGTTCTTTCACTGGAAGCCTTATAAACATCCTGCTTAAGGTTGGCAGTTACAAAATTTTATCTGCAGTTTTTAATGCCAACTACAAAAAACTAGGTTTGTACAAAATAAAATTATAATATTGACTTTCTTGCTCAATAATGCATACACTCAATCCTAGTCAGTGTATTCTTCTGTGGGGCTGTTTAGTCTTTCTTATCTGTGCACACATGCTTTTTTCACTGCCTTTTACCAGCTCCACATGATGGTGTCCTAAAACCCTCCTCTAGCTTATCTCTCCACGCTTCAGGCTCACTGCCTTTATTCCTGATGAAGGGATTTTGCCTGAAACGTCGATTTTCGAAGCTACTTGGATGCTGCCTGCACTGCTGTGCTCTTCCAGCACCATTAATCCAGAATCTGGTTTCCAGCATCTGCAGTCATTGTTTTTACCTCGGTGTCCTAAAAGTGTTGAGTTTGCATTTCTGCTACTTATATTGAACATTCTCAAACAAATTAAAATGTTATAAAGATATTTGTTAATACAACTCAATTGTGCCAAAAAAGTCAAATTTTGTTGAACCTTCTTGTCTTTCATTCATCTGGACATTTGTAAGGGTACCAACATAAAGGAAAAGCAACAATTTTATACTGTATGAGAAGACAGTTTTGATTTATTGGGAAGTAGACTCTGGGTGATCAAGGTGTTTCCATAAAGAATGCAAAGTTAGATAATGACTGACTCTTAACTGCCAAACTTTGTTTACATTTAAATCAACCAGATTGGTCAAGGCATTGTCCTGAGGACAAATGGAATAAGGGAAATGCGTCTCTACATCTGAATACACTAACTAATTGGTAAACAAACAATTATCATCAAATATGGCATACTGGTGAAAGTAAAAACACACATTCATATTTGAAAACTGAAATGGATCAGATTGGGTAGAAATAATTATACAAAATATCAACTGCCTTTTAAATGCCTTGACATGTTTGATACGGCATTGGAATTTGTACTGAATTAACTTAGCAATTAACTTAGAGGGAGTTACCTAGGTATAAGGTCGTGGTTAGTATTGTCATTGTGCAAAGCACAACCTTCACTCCCCACCTTTGATAACTGCTTATGGTTGTGTAATAAATGTATTCAAATCTAACCTGTATGCCAACTCCTATTACAATTGAAATTTTGGCAATAGCATTTACTGTGTGGGCTAAATCTAGATTAAAACTAGATCACTGCAGCAATGTTCCTGCTTATGTCTGAATCTAACAGAACAAACAAACAGTCTTCTATGTCCTTTAAAAGTAAAAGCAATAAAAATTAGTCTGTGTCTGCTGATTCAGTGCAATGTGACCAGTGCAGACCTGAACTGGAAGGCATGAGGATTGCCAGGAATTGAGCTTCTGCCTTTCCTACATATTCATGGTGAGCTTTCAGCTCTAGGTGTGTCTCCACAGGCATGTCAGCCTACAACAGAAGTCAGTTTAGATTGCCTACTTGCTGTCGATAGCCCTCGGGTAAGTATTGAAATGAAGATTGTTGTCAACAACTAGGTGAGTTTTTTTGTTGTGGAGTTGTATTAAATTGAGGATTGTTGCTACATCTTTGTTGCTAGCTCAGCAGAAAGGGTTAATAAAAGACCTTTAGTTGGTGGCAGTGAAGAATCTTCAGAAGGACATAATTGATCTACCACATTCGTCATTAAGTAATCTTGGAGAGGGGTTCTTCAACAGACATTTATTCCCTTCAATATGATAATGTGTGAAAGATATGTGTCTAAAAAGTGGGGCCCCAACAAGTTAGTAGTTGATCTGGTGCTAAGCTGGTGTGCTTTATATTGCAAAGAATATATCTTTTTTCTTTATTCCTTTTTCTGCCTTGGTGTACTGAAATGATGACATTACTCAAACAATGGAGAATACTGTAGCAATAAATCAGACTGGAACTTTTACGAGATGACTCTGAGTGCACATACTTCAACTGCTGACACATTTATTAAGCTTTCAATACTCCAATTTTAAATCACTGCAATACAAAGTTACAATCATGTCGTCATCTTTTGATTATTTTCACTTGGTTTTGATGGTTTTACTTTAAAAAAGAAATATTGACAAAATAATGGGAACACTAGCTTTGAATTAGTAGTTTTTTTTTCTAGCATATCCACATATCTATACTATGTTCCCTTTTTCTAAACTGATAGAGTTCCGAGGGTAATTATCAGCCTGTTGAACTGCATTGTGGATGCCCTTTATTTGCTGAATAAGTCCTGGAATGAGAGTTGACACTCTCTCTGAACTACAAGATTCCTAAATCAAGAGTGATAATCATTAAATACTGAAGTTGTCTGCAGAAACTTGTATGTTGCACTCATATACAGACTTTGGTTTTTTTAATATCAATGATTCTGGCAAGGCTGCATTTATTGGCTATCCTTAATTACCCAGAGGAAATATTGATGGACACATTTTGTGAACTTCCATGAAAGTAGCATATTTCAAGATTTTACATTTCATGATGATGAAAAAGTGATGTTATGGCGCCAAATGTAATGGTGTATGATTTTGGAGGAGAACTTGAAATCTTGTTCCTTTTATCATTTGCATGTGGCAGAGACCATGGAACTGCATGATGCTCTTGAATTCATCTCGATGAGCTGATTTAGTGCCTACAGTAGATTCTGCAACCACCATGCAGGAATGGTGATGAATTGGCTATTTAATCAGTTGCAGTGAGGCAAAAGAGTCTGTTGTTTCTGATCAGGGTATGCATACCTCTTGATAAACTACCATCCTCAGACACAGTAGGGTCTTTGTTAACAAAGCAAAAATCTTACAGTTGTACACAATTAAAAAACATTACTAAAGTGAAAAGAAATTCCAGCTGCCAGCTAATGATTATCTTCAATAAGAGAGAATATAAACATCTCTCTTTGATACTAAACTCCATTATCATTACTGAATCCATCACCATCAATAACCTGGGAGTTACCACTGACCAGAACCTTAACCAGACCAGCCATATGCTGCAAGAACAAGTCATGGGCATCTCTGCAGTGAATAACACCTTCTGACTCCCCAAGATCTGTCCAACATTTACAAGATGCAACCAGTGGTTTGATGGAAATATTTTCCTTGTTCCAGAAAAAGCAGCCTCATCCACCACTATTCATTTTCACCCCCCTACCATTGATGCACAGTGACAGCACCATGTATTATGTGCAAGATGAATTGCAGCAATATACATGGTTTATTTAGAATCACCTTTCAGATCTTAGACCTGAACAAAACATTACCAGCAATTGCATAGGATTACCAACGTCAGAAGTTCCCCTCCCTAGTCACACACCACCCTGACTTCACTGCCCATTCTCCATTGTATTGCTGGGCCAAATCCAGGAACTCCCCTCCTGGTACCTACTTTATTGTGAACATTCTTTCTATGGTTACTAAGTCCTTGAATGGGACTTGAGGAAAAGCTGAGGTTCAAGAAGGTTGGTCACCACTGCCCTTGCAAGGATGGTTCAGGATGGGCAACGAATGCTGGCGTTACTGTTGACACTGACAACCCAAGGAAGGATTTTAAAGAGGAGGGTGGGACACAGCATTGGGACAGAGATGGACAGTGGAGGATGAGGTGAATGAAAATCACTGGCATGAGCTGCCAGCGGGGGCGCCCTGGAGCCAAGCTGTGTGGCTCACAGTCACGTGGAGGTTGTGGTCACGTGGAGGGTGTAGTGCCACGCCCTCTGTGGCGGCGTCACACGCGGGTTTACGGCAGTCGGTGGGTGGTAGGACCTGGCTGTAGCCGAGCCCGGGTGGGTGGCTGGCGGTGACTCCGGTCCGGTCCGGCTCGGCTGGGCTCCATGTCGGGAATGATCTATCTCCACAGTAACCATGAGAGCTGCCTGCGGGTCCCTCCGGACACGGCCACGGCGCGTTTCCACAGCCGCCCCGAGCCCGCCTTAGGGGATCTCTTCAACGGTTGTTGCTCCATGGGGGAGGCGGGGGCCAAGCGGCGGGAGGCGGCGGCGGCTCGGAGCGGGGACACGGCCTGCAGCTCCCTGGCTCCCGCCTCCGCCTCCTCCTCCTCGTCCTCGCCGTGGTCTTCCTCCCCCACCGGCTCCCCTTTCCCCTGGGAAGCGAACACTAACACTCCCGTCACTTCTACCTCGGCGCCCGGCCCCGGTCACCGGGACGGCGCCTCTCCCTCGGACACCAGCGGCTCGGACCCCGAGGCGGTCGAGAGCCCGGCGCCCCCGCCGATGCCCGTCCCCAGCAGCGGCAGCAGCAGCGGCGGCACCGAGCCCGCGGCGCTGGAGGAGTTCACCGACGTCAGTCTGAAAGGGAACCGGAGGCGGAGCGCACCCGAGCAGCTGGCGGCTGGGCTCGAGTGTGCGGGCCCGGCCCTTGGCAACGAGCAGGGGGCCAAGCCCAAGAAGCTGAGCATCGCCGACTACATCAGCAGGTAGGGTATCGCAGCCTGCTCTTCCCCCCCCCCCCCCCCTCCCCTACCGTGTGTCCCCCCCCCCCTCCCCTACCGTGTGTCCCCCCCCCCTCCCCTACCGTGTGTCCCCCCCCCTCCCCTACCGTGTGTCCCCCCCCCTCCCCTACCGTGTGTCCCCCCCCCTCCCCTACCGTGTGTCCCCCCCCCTCCCCTACCGTGTGTCCCCCCCCCTCCCCTACCGTGTGTCCCCCCCCCTCCCCTACCGTGTGTCCCCCCCCCTCCCCTACCGTGTGTCCCCCCCCCTCCCCTACCGTGTGTCCCCCCCCCCTCCCCTACCGTGTGTCCCCCCCCCTCCCCTACCGTGTGTCCCCCCCCCTCCCCTACCGTGTGTCCCCCCCCCTCCCCTACCGTGTGTCCCCCCCCCTCCCCTACCGTGTGTCCCCCCCCCTCCCCTACCGTGTGTCCCCCCCCCTCCCCTACCGTGTGTCCCCCCCCCTCCCCTACCGTGTGTCCCCCCCCCTCCCCTACCGTGTGTCCCCCCCCCTCCCCTACCGTGTGTCCCCCCCCCTCCCCTACCGTGTGTCCCCCCCCCTCCCCTACCGTGTGTCCCCCCCCCTCCCCTACCGTGTGTCCCCCCCCCTCCCCTACCGTGTGTCCCCCCCCCTCCCCTACCGTGTGTCCCCCCCCCTCCCCTACCGTGTGTCCCCCCCCTCCCCTACCGTGTGTCCCCCCCCCTCCCCTACCGTGTGTCCCCCCCCCTCCCCTACCGTGTGTCCCCCCCCCTCCCCTACCGTGTGTCCCCCCCCCTCCCCTACCGTGTGTCCCCCCCCCTCCCCTACCGTGTGTCCCCCCCCCCTCCCCTCCCCTACCGTGTGTCCCCCCCCCTCCCCTCCCCTACCGTGTGTCCCCCCCCCTCCCCTCCCCTACCGTGTGTCCCCCCCCCTCCCCTCTCCTACCGTGTGTCCCCCCCCCCCTCTCCTACCGTGTGTCCCCCCCCCCCTCCCCTACCGTGTGTCACCTCCCCCTCCCTACTGTGTCTCCTCTTCTTCCCCCCCCCCCCCCCGTGCCGGGTCTCTCCCTCTCTTTTCTCCCACCCCCCGATCGAGCACAGGGTGAACCTTGCACCAATCCTCGCAGCCTGAACCACACCAACATTCTCCAGGCCCTGTCAATGTTCATCCTGAGTTAAATAGCCCACTACCCCACACATCAATAGTCCCCTGTGATAGATTTTCCCCCGTCCTTGGAGCTGCAGCCCACTCAGAGCTTCTGTCAGTCAAGTGTCAGAAGGTTTTAAGGGTAACCTGGCCAGTGTTCACCTTGTGGGAATGCTGAACGCTTGTTTCCAATGTGTACTGTTTTTCTTTTACCTCTTTTCTGTAAATAAGTCGCTGGTTGTAGTTCCGTGTTTGGCTAATTGTCATTATAGGTTAAGGCGAGGTGTAGAGGAATTTGAAACACAAGATCGTTGTTTTCAAGATTGCGTATTTAGACTTCTCAAATTACGGAACACCTATCCAGTACAGTATTTGTCCCATATTTCCATGATGATGTAAACTTTGCGCTTTGGCAAGGCTTTTAGAGGATATTGTCTTGTCGTTTTTCCCTTGTGTATCAAGCTTGTTTTTGTCACTCATTACAAACGTATAATAAACACGAACCAACCCTGAAGAGAAGTTATACTAAAACGTAGACTTTTCCACCACCTGATGCTGCCTGGCTTGCTGTGTTCTTCCAGTCTCATGTTTGTCTAACAAATGTTTATAGCTGTTCAAGAGCTATAGGCGATTTATAGACAGTTCTGTGTAATATTTTGAAAATATTCTTGGAAACCTAAAATAAGGAGAGATCTAATTGGTGCAATCACTGAATGTCATATTTAAATATTAGTGAATCAGTTATGAGCATTTACCACATATGCTTAACTTTCAAACTGTATCAAGTTAAGTTAACTGACATACATTAGATTGCATAGTTTTGAAGGGGGTGTAGATAGAGACAATTGGGAGAGAGGTTTCTCATCTGACTTAAGTGCACTGTGCCTGTTTGCCACCCTAGCATTTCATACAAACTACCCAGAAAGGGAAAAATAGCGGCACGCACTGAAATTGATGTAGGGTATCCATTTCAGTCATACAACAGAGACCATCATATGAAGGAAAAACTAAAATTCTACAAACAAGGGAAGTTTAAATTTTTTTTTCAGTTTAGAGCATTCTTTATGTAGGCTAACCAATCTCACACTTATCTCCTTCAAATTCAGAGATATCAAAGCAACTCAGAAGTGGCCTAATCCTTGTAAGGTTTGGGCTCTTGGTGAGGTAATTTTAGATTAGGTTTGTTTCCCTACAGTGTGGAAACAGGCCCTTCGGCCCAGCAAGTCCACACCGACCCTCCAAAGAGCAACCCACACCCTCTGACTAATGCACCTAATACTATGGGCAATTTAGCATGGCCAATTCACCTGGTCTGCACATCTTTGGACTGAATGACTACTTTTGTGTACTTCACTGTGGTATTAGAATGGTGGAATACTTAAATTGTTTCTTATCCTGCTGATTATCTATTTTTGTTGCTATGTATTTATAATGTGTTTTAAAGTAGATTTCACGGTCCACGTATGGATTTTGTTATGTAAGCTACTCTGCAATTCAAGCTTGTGTGTGAGCGTCTTTCTTGAATAAAGTACCAGAAAATGCTATTAAAATCCTAAAAAAAATCAAAGGTTTCGATAAGGCATGACTGAGGCTTACTAAATGATACCAGAGTGTTATGGTCCAGTTCAGATCCCCTCAAAATATTTCAAGTAAGTAGCTTGGACCCTAACTTTGCTAGTTGTTTTAAGCAGGTGTAGAGTGGATATTCTAGGAGTGATGCAGCTTGTGCTCCCTGAAGAGGCTAGGAATTTGGGACTATTTTCTTTTAAAGCAGAGGTTAAGGGAAGAAGTCACACTTATGCCTGTCTGTCATCTAAAGTCACGAGTCAGGACTATGAATGAATACTCTGCAGCGCACTCTAGCACCACTTGAACTTCAACACCATTCAAGAGATGTCAGTCAATTTGACTGACAGCCCATCTATCATCTTCAATGTCCACTCCCTTCTCTTATGTGATGCACATTGGAAATGGTTTGTATCAAATGTGAGGTGCATCACATAACTCTAAGTCTCTTTTAACAATACCATTCAAACCCACAACCTCTATAACCTAGAAAGACTAGGATAGCAGATGAATGTGTATGCCACTACCTGCACGTTCCCTTCTGAGCCCCACATCATCCTGACTTGGAATTGTATTGCTATTCATTTTTTTTGCTGAGTCAGATTTCTGGAACTCCCTAGGTAACCGCATTGCGAATGTCCCTGCATTCCAAAGATTACCAGTTCAAGAAGGCAGCTAATGGCTACCACCTTCATGCTAATGTGGTACGTGGCTTGAAGGACATTATATGCTTATTAAAGACAGGTTACAAGCTCACCATTTTCTTGAGATTTTATTATTATTCCAAAACATGAGGGAATGTTTGGTAAAAATCAAAAGGGGTAGCAGACTTATTCTACATGAAGTACGAGCTAATGATGTATGTTACATTTGTGTCTATTTTGTGTACATGTCGGAAAGGGTGCTCCTATTCAATGGTCAGTTCCTTTTGTGGTGTACTTTTTAACTGTTATTTTATTCCTCACTAAGCAGAGTCAACACATTTTATAAGTAACTAAAACCACTTTTTAAAAATTTGGGGTCATTTCTGTTAGAGAATCAGATGTTGGAAAAATAAGTATATCTGCCAAAGCAAATTCTTGGGCCTTTATAATGTGTACTGATCATCACTTGCCTATTTTTATATTCTGTTTTTCAATTGAACATTCTAGGAATTGAAATTTTTGAGTAATAATTCATGTTTTTTGCTGTCGTGGAGAAATAGTAATCTTAGTTTTATTTATAGTTTTATGACCGCAAGTTCCAGCACCCACCCACTCGTTAACCTACTGTTGTCAAAACACTACTTTTACCAAACTCTGATGATGTGAAATAGTTATGTTCTACATCATTTTTTTTTAAACAGCTGAGTTTCTAACCAACTAACTGCAGGACATTGGTTTTGTTTTCAGTAAATGTGAAAGCATCTGTACTCTTGCTTCCCAAGCTATCACTCTCACTATCAAGTAAAGGAAAAATTGTCACTCTTTACGAATTTGTTCAAAGATGTCTCATTGGAAGATTAATAGCATATGGAAAATAGCTACAAATGAGTTCTTTTGAGTGTAGTTTAAAATGTTACATACAACTCATCTTTTAGACTAAGTTCTAAAAGTTATTGCTGTTTCAATCTGTTTATTTGAGCTTGGCAATGGTGTAATAGTAGATGCAGAGCAGTGAATGATCTGGCCTTGTTGAGCATCTGAACAGAAATGAAGCATGATGTTACGGCTTGCAATCCTATATTGATTATCAAACATTTAAAAGGCCAAGTGCTACAGCACCAAATTATTTATAAGTTACAGTGCCCAGCATTTGAAAAACAGAAAAAGACCCAGATTTTTAAAATTTGAAATACTCCCCTTTTGAATGCTGATTTGATATTATGGTTTACTTCACTCTATATGCAAGTATTATGGTGTTACACATTTTTTGAAAGACAAGTTTGTTCAATTTTCAGTGAGGGATTTCTTAGCTACTTTGAATATCACTAATTTTTAAAATATATGTAAACCTATAGAATATTGAGTGAGAGTGGTAAAGGTCCATTTGCTCAGGAATCTCCTCCACATGTAAGAAAGTTTTTAGACCTTGAAGACTGCATATTGTTGATGTTAAAATTACCAGATTTGGCATGTCTGTGCTAATTTTATTCTGTTGGGTTAGATTAGAAATTAGAGTTAAATATTCTGCATCATATAACTTGACCTTGGGATATATTGTTGGGTTATTGAATATGTTTCAAAGTATGTTGAGTGTGCTACACTGACCTTTGGAAACTTCTTTACTGTTATGTTAGCAGGAGTAGCTAACTGACAATACTGGAAATGTGTTTCTATTTTATAATGGGCCAGTGTTTTTTTCCCTGCAGTGACTGGCTTCTTTACCAGTTTTGATTGTCAGCTCTGCAATGTGTCTGTGTTTTACTGCTGTCACTAAACTGTAAATGTTTGGATTTAGGGTAAATTGTTTCTAGTCATGCCAGCAACCTAAAGCTAGTCTATTTCAAAATTGCTAATAAAAGTTGGCACTTTTTTCCCCTCAGTTCTTGTAAATGGTCTGATCTATAGCTTTGATAACTACAAAGGGTTAACTTGAATTACACAGTCATAATCTAAAGGACATAGTGAATTAAATAACTTGATCTAAATTGACCAGTTTTTTTTTGTACAATATTAGTTGCAGCTCACCATCACCATTCTCCATTTTCTCAATGGCAATTTAAGGATGGTGCCGAGACTCATTGGGGTATTGTGCTGTAAATCAAGTCCTGTTGTTCCCTGGGTCATCACAAATGTGCAAATTTGATGAAACCACTGAACTGCCTTGCTGTCTAATTCAAATTAAAGGAATATGTGCAATCAGATTTGTTTCTCGTAAACACCAATGACTGTTCTTGTGATCAAACTGTCTTTAATGGCAAAGCGTAAACCAGTTGATTCACTAACCTATTACCATATAACTTGTTTTGTTTAAAAAAACTGTTCTTACTCATAGACAGGCACATACAGACTGTCAAAACATGAATATTATGTGTGGGCAAAAAAATCATGAAACAATTCACTGGCACCGGTTTAGACCATAGATGTTGATGAGATTTCTTTTGGTTTCTGTTCACTGCTTTTGACTCTTATCTGATGATCATGAGTTGTTAACACCAGTTCTGTCTTTCCTTGGCTTTTCCTTTTCCATGAGGTTTGCAGAGAGGGTGGGTGAGAGAGAATAACTAACTGCTGGGGATTTCCTTTTTACACTTCCATACACAGATGGGAGAGAAAGAGATGGATGCTTTTTCTTTGCAGGTGAAATGTATTTGTCTGAGCACCATGCCATAGTCAGCCACTTACCTACTAGACATCTGAGAGATTGTAACTATGTTGAGCACTTCTGAACTCACAGCAACTGGTGCCGTTTGGAAAAACCACAGAAAAGACTGTCTCTCTGTCTCTGTGCAGAGTTGCTTTGAACATGCACAGGTACTGCTTATTGTTATGGAATTCTTCCTCTCTGCTCAAAAAAAGTCAATGTTGTATATAAAACTGTTCCAGTGACTTTATTTTTAAAAATGCAAATACCTTATGGAGCTTCCTTGGTTTATAGTCTAAAAAATTATCTTTACTACAAGTAATAAATGCTAGCCTAGCTAGCAATATCTACATCAATGAGAGAACTTTAAAAGAATCTGGTGCCATAAGTATGCCTTCACAGCTGATATTAAGACAAGATGTTGTTTTGCATCTAGTCTACAAAAAGTGGGATAGTTTCTTCTAACATGGTCGATATTTTTAAGTATTTATACGCAAGTTTTCTATTGAAAAATTATGAAAATATTACTTTACTGACCAAAAATTTGTTTCCAGTAGTCCGGTCCCCAAGTTTGTAGGAAACTTTCATATAAGCCAGAATAGTTAACATTTTTTTCATTTGTGAAGTACTTTAAATTCATCATGTCCAATAATTTTTTCCACTTTATTGCTGTATTTCTCAATTCTATGCTGTAACTGTCTCAAAATCTATAATTGTTTTGATATTATTACAAGGTGTGAAATTGAATAATCTATTAAGTGTCAGAATGTGAAATCCTAATAATTACACTGCAGTAAGCTAAAGTAGGCAGCTGCCTCTACTACTGTTTTCTGTAACTGCAAACCATTTTCTATTTTTTAAAAGTTATACTTGCGTCTTAACATTTCTTGTGACTTAACAATTTTTAAATGTCAACCTGCAAGATTGTTGTACCAAGAAATTCAAGTGTTTTTAGTTTTAGGTTTAATATTCATTTTTTGTAAAAGTTCTAGCTTTTAATGTAGTTAGCACTGTAACACTTTTGTAGATGACATGAAACTCAGCAAAATGTATAGTGATGAAACTTCAGAATTACATGATGCTGAAATATGCAGAAGCATGGCAGGGGGAGTTCACTGCAGAAAAATGAAGTAATGCATTTCTGAAGAAATATGAAAAAGTAAATGTACTATATATGACATGATTTCAAAATATAGGTGAGCAGAGAAGCATTGGTGTAAATTTGCACAAACCCTTAAAGATGACAAGTCAATTGATTTGGTTAAAAAGCATGTGGATTACTTTGGTTTACAATTATGGACAGTAGTTATGCCTTGTGTTCTGAATCTACTCTTGTGTTGAAATCCCCTGGTAGGTAAGGATATTCTGACTAAGAAATTCTGTTGATAGTATCAGCCTACTTGTAGAACTGGGCTTTCACCATTAGCAGAGCAAAGATTTCTAACATAGATCCTCATTAGTCTAACTAGCCTTGTTTGTGTTGAGACAGCTGGAAAGGATATGTTTTTAACCAAGTGTGTGCATGTGACTTTACTTGTGAGAGGCTGCCTCGTGTGATAGGATGATCCATTTACCTGTCAGGGATATCTTTAAGCAGCTGTACTTTTGATGATTTGGAGATGCCAGTGTTGGACTGGGGTGTACAAAGTTAAAAATCACACAGATGTACACACAGACACCCACACACTCACATGCACCCCCTCACAGACTTAAGACACTCTGCACACACACACACGGACCCACATGCACACACATGTTTTGTGGGGTGAATTTGTACTTGCAGAATTACATTGCACTTTGCTCAAAAACTGCATACATTCATGTAGAACTCTGAGCTCAAAAACTGCATGAATTTATGTAGAACTCTGATTCTAATCTAAAAAGTGAGATAACAATCTAAACATCAGGCCATAGACAGAGAACACAGGGTGCTAACACCTTCAACATATTGTCTAGCTATCACCATTGTTAACAGCTAACCTGAGAATGCAACTTTTTAAAAAAAAGGGTTTTGTGATTTACACACAAAAGAAGTGAAACTATCACTATATTCTAACAGATGAAAGGCTTAACAGATAATCAATTTTTCAATTTTTCAGTTACATCACACTGCAAATTTTTGCTATAAATGTTGTTACGATCGAGCCCTCCGCTATTACCTGATGAAGGAGCGTCGCTCTGAAAGCTAGTGTGCTTCCAATTAAACCTGTTGGACTATAATCTGGTGTTGTGATTTAACTTTGCACTTTTGATGGCAATTGTTGTTTATCAATTGTATTTGCTATCTCCAATTTTGTGTTACCAGTGCGGTGAAAGTGAAGTGTCCTCTCCAGGGCACAAACATAAGCAATATTTCTGGAGAGCATGGGCAGTCTTAGCATCAGACTGCACCTTCCCCCCCCCCCCCCCCCCCTTCAGCCTTCCTGATTTAGACCAAAGGAATGTATGTGGTCTGGTTTGTTTGCTGGTGTCATTGGAAAGACAGCATATTTAAATATGTCAATCCATTTTTGAGCTGTACTCCAGCTTTTCTTGAGGTTTTACTAACTTAACTTTCCACTCTCCTACTTTATCCACCAACACAATGGAGCCATTCACGCACAGCTAATGGTTTGATACATGACTGACTAGACTTCTGTGTGCCAGTGGGTTTGCACGTTGCACGTCTGAGGGCCAAACCTCCTCACAGTTTGTGTGTTGCTACAAGAAAGCACAATTGGGAACTTGCCAATCAAGAGATTGTGCGCTAACAGGGAGAGACTTGCACATTTGGCTTTTTACTTGCATTACCAAGTCATTGTATAGGCTGAAAGTGAGAAGCAAGCTAGCATACAAGTGAAAAGTTGCACCTACACGCCAATGCATGACATTGATCTGTTGGATGCAGCCTTCCATATTGAGGAAGTTCTTAAAAGGGATAAGATCCTTTCATGCATATGAAGTGTTTGGTTTGATGGTCAGGAAGACAAATCATGGTCTGGAACATTGCCACCTGTCAGCATTGACAATGTGATCAATAGTGTTGATAGTTTCACATATTGTAGAATTGTGAAACATAGAACAAATAATTCAGCCCATCAAGTCTACACTGCCAATGGTATTCTACTGTGTACATGTTTTTGTCCCACTTTCCCAAACTAGGCACATATTCTTGAAAATTTTGACACTTCAAGAGCTCATCAAGTATTACTTAGGTTTGTGAGGTTTACCACCTCAACTACCCTTCCAGGTAGTGTATTCCCGACCCCATCACCCTCTGGGTAAAATGTTTTTCTTCAAATGCTGTCTTCCAGTCTTCCACCCCCCAACCTCCTGCCCTTTTACTCTAAAGGTATTGACCCTTCGAAGGGGAACAACTGCTTGCTGTCCACCCTGTCTGTGCCCTTCAGTCTTATATACCTCTTACAGGTGCCTTCTCATCCTACTCAAAAGTTCAAGCTTATTCGGCCTCTTCATAGCTAAAATGCTATACCCAGGCAACATCCTAGTGAGCCTCCTTTGCACCCCCTCCAGTGCAACACATCCTTCTACAATGCAGAGATCAAACTTTGTACAGAGTACTCCAGCTTTGGCCTAAGCAGAAGTCTGTACAGCTCCAACATAGCCCCCCTGCTCTACAGTCTGTGCCATGACTGAAAAAGGCAAGTGTATCGTATGCCACCTTCGGTTCTATTAAACTGTCCTGCCACCTGCTGTGGACAACACCCCAAATTCCCTCTGATCCTGTCAGCTTTCTAGTTTCCTACCGTTTATTGAGTACTCCCTTGTGTTTGTTCCTCCTTCCAAAGGGTAACCTCACGTTTATCAAGGTTAAATTCCAGCTGCCAGTAATCTGCCCTTATGACCAATCTGTTTATAATCTTCCTGTAACCTAATACCTTGCTGCTTGCTGTCAACCACCCAGCTAATATTTGTCATCCACAAACTTGCTTATCATCCCACCCACATCCCCATCTACCTCATTTATGAATATTACAAACAATAAGGGACCCTGCACTGATCTCTGTGGTAGGCTACTGCACATCAGACTCCAGACACTGTTTTCTTACCACCATTGTCTGTCTTCTGTCATGAAGCCAATTTTGGATCCATCTTGCCTCATTACCCTGGATCCCAGAGCTTTTACCATTCAGTTTTCCATATGGGGAAAAATCAATACAACTGCCCTACCATCGTCCAGACACTCCATTACCACCTCAAAATTACAACAGGTTTGTTTCAGCATGCCCTCCTTCTGACAGTGTGTTTCAGTTTTCCAGTATCTGCTGTATTTTCTTTTATTTGAGGCAATAGCAACGTGACTGAGACCACCATACACCAAGTCCACCAAATCTGCACCACTGTTACAGGGGTGCATTGTGGCCAGCATCCACAGGGCAGGAGGAAAGGCTGAAAAATTTGTAACTGCACTTTGGCGTAAACTCTGCATTTCCTGTCCAGGGAAGGTCACCAGTGCAGAGGTCCTCTAATATATTCATTTCATCAGTGTAAATTGATTAAGCCAACAATTTTTTTATGCTGGTTAAGATAGTCATCACATGGATGGTGGGTGTCTACCTCAAGGCCTTCTGAACAGTGAATTGCTTCTGGAGCACAACCTCCAAAATATACCCATTATAGAACACCTACCAGTGAACTGTGAAAATAGTAGATTGACATTGATAACTGAGGATCTGGAGGTGCAGTGGTAGTGCCCCCTCCTTCTGGGCAGCTTCAAACCGCAGCTGACTGAGAACTATCTTAATATTGCTAACTGTTTGGTTAAAATTAATTTGACGCTGACAGCTGAGATGGTCAATGACAGCCAAGACACCTGGAAAGCTGTTTGGAAGGGCATTACAAATGGGTGAACAGAAATGGAAAACTCAACCAGCCAAAGAGGCAGGCCCTGAGAGACAATGGGTTTAAAAAAAATCTGCAACTCCTCAATTGAATGTCTTCCTTTGCAGCAAATGTGATAGAAGCCCATATGAGTGGATGCTGAACCACACCAGACAATGCTCAATGCAATTGACCAGCATGGTATAAGAATCATCGTTGGGGACAAAGACAATTTAAAATTAGAATATAAAAGCAAAGTGGGCATAGTAGAATTTTATAAGTTATTGTCTAGGCCCCAGCTGGGCTATTTCTGATGCATCACTTCTGGAGAGCTATGAAGCCATTTAATGAGTGTACTGCAGAAATTTAACGGGGCACTATTACT